>NC_092582.1:9710000-10010000 GCF_037975245.1 Apostichopus japonicus | reverse complement strand
GCACAGATATCAATACTATACGGCGTAGTATTGCCACATAGCAAGGAAAGAAGTCATGCGTAAATTTTGCTAACAAAAAATCAATGGCATCATAATCTGCTATGCGGTTTGAACTTTCCAAGGCCAAGTGCTCTGTTATATGAAAAAGAGCTGAACTGAATCTCTATGTGTGTAGATATTATTATAGGAAAGAATCACCCGCGTGGCATTCGTTCCAAAAAAAGTAAGTCTTTGAATGGAGACGAAACTGCGCATGCTCTTAATCACCTTTTTTGTTTTTGTGTGTAAACAAATCCCGTTTCAAATTCCTATGAAAGTGATTCTGTTTCGTAAAAGGAAATACATCAAACTTTTCATTTTCAAAAAATGCATGGCACCTCGTTTAAGCTGCTTATCTGACGAACCATGAAAACTGAGAATGATTTCACCAAGCTAATTTTGCCAAAAACATTTCATTAATGAAAAATGTATCCAAATATGTATCCGCTGAAGACAGATCTCATTCATATGTTCTTTGACGCCGTGCCTCTTGATTTAAACAAGCCAATGAAAGAACGCGCTGTAATAATGCATATTCAGTATCAACGAAACTCTCCTTGCTCGAAGAACAGCTGATCGTCGATGCGACTAGCAGACCAGTGACTAGGTTTTGCAGACATGAGTGCGATTCAGTGGCATGCGCAAGGGTGTGGGGCGGGGGCAAGGGTGTGTGGGGGGGACGACGAGATAGCCATGCATGGCCACCACCTCCATCGTCAATCGAGGGATGTATCAATCTTCAAAAGTATTTATTAGCAAAATCTTGCGTTTAGACGTTATTGTAGACCTACTGTACAGTCTAAATATGTCTCAGAATGCATACTTTGACCTCTAAAATTTGATTTTTGTTCTGGGGAGGGTGGGGACAAGCTTACTAGTCAATTTGGTGATTCGAGTCGAGTCGCGGAAATATCTCTGTATGGGAAAAAGTTCACATTTGAAATGAAGTAACTCGAATCCCAATTTCCCAACACTGGGTGGCGAGGAGGGGAGGGGGGTGAGGAACAGCAGGAGGACGCGGTAGATGAAAGGGGAGGGGATGGGGAAGAGGGAAAGGATATTCGGATATGCACGTGGGACGGTGTACGATCACATTCTTCTTGAGCTACAGCCGCGAAAGTTTGTCATAGACGTGTGTGTATAATCCAGGAAGTCAAGGGCGCAACCTAATATACTTCTACCCTCTACCTCCACCACCCACCACTCCCAGGAGAAAAATGAAAAGAGTTCATCTCTCTCCTCAATATCTGACGGAATATCTCCAAAATATCAAAACAACAAACTTGCAAGATGTATCTGCAACCTCACCAACTGAGAATTCTTCAACATAGTTTGATAAGTTGCACCCCCCCCCCTATATCCTTTCCCAGGACGACATATCATGGCAGCCCCCTACCACCCTTATAACTGAAAATGGTGGGCAAGCGCTTGAATATAATCTGACGAAAAAAACAGACAAAAAGCTAAAAAAATTAAGAACATTTGTCTGTAACGTTTTTTGGGGGGTGTTGATGAAGAAGACTTTATTTACACCAAATATTCTGCAGCGAAGTATGCTTTAAGGTAGTATTAAAATTGACCATGCATAGTCTAGGACTCACCAATATATATTTCCATGAATTCTATAGACGCTCATCGTTAATAAATTTCATCTTATTTTACTTTTTCTTCATTTGTCTTCATTTTTCCGTTTCAGGTGATAGCCATCTATATATTATACGAATTGTAGTGTATAATAAAATAATTACATAATATTTACAAGTAATTCCTTAAATCATATCGTTGAGCTTAAAAGAAAATCTATCTTTTTTTTTAATTGTCATTTAGTCAATAAATAAACTTAAAAACGATTTAATTAAAGAGAGAAACATATTTACAATATAATTGATAGTAAAATAAACCAACTTCAGAAAACAATCAGAAGACCAATTCAGTTTGATTTTGTTAATCCAAAAAAGAAGGAGGGGGATTTACAAAGAATCATCAATAAGAAGAAGTGAGCCAAAATCGACTGCCAAGAAAAAGAAACTTGAAAAGATTCGCAGAAACCGAAAGAGCAAAACCTATACTAAACATTGTTTAGATTTCATAAGTAAATATATACAGACCCATTTCACATACCACCAATGTCTCAGAACCATCTTCCTTTCTTCTCTAAACACACGAACCTCTCCGCAAACCCCACTCTCTCTTCCCCAATAAAAACAGTCCCCAAACAATCCCGTGCCAAAAAGAACGAACTACTTAGGTATGGTACATAAATAACTGGATAAAATCACTTATTATAAAAAAGATGTACATATATATTCGTTCCAGACAATTATGCCTTTTTACATCCCTCCACCTAAAATAAAGTCTTCCTCCATTTAGGGGAGATTTCACGAGTTACATGCGCCTCCATGTTGCCATATTTAGACTTGTTCAAGTCTGCGACTTTTCAGAAACACCGTGACAACTTTCCAGTGGAGTTAGCTGATTTCTTAACACACAGAAAACATATGTACCACATAATGTCATGAGTTGAAGGCGGAAGGGGGGGGGGGGGCAAGAGTATCAACATCAATTATAAGTGAACTTTTGTGCTTGGATAAATTTTCACTTGCTATTTCAGCCATAATATGATGTGACCCAGTTGCCCCATGTATGGGGGCAAGTGGACTATCTGAAATCATGAGTTTATGTTTCAATAATCATGTCGTACTGGTCTGCCAGTTAATGGCCTTAATTAGAAAGGAAACATATACTAAGTTCCAAAACTGTTACGTTTTGAAAACAAGTCCCGTGGATAAATTTTGATGTGTAAAATATTTTAAAAAGTTATCCGTTTGCCCCAGTTTCTCCCTACATGTACCATACCACAAATAGAGTAGTGTATACACCTACCTGAAAGATTTATCGTTGTCGTTCAAAGACCTAATGAAGTTCCTTCTCTTTTTTATGTGTTTTATTTTTTTGGGGGGGGGTGGGGTAATGTTTTTCAGTTATCATCAGGTTTTTTTGTATTTTTTTATGTTTTGTTGTATATTTAACGTTGCAAGAGAGAGGATGCAATGAACTACTAGTGGCCTAAAAATCTGGAGGATTCAATAAAGGTGATATAAGACGTTTTAGAAATTCTTTGGCGAAACAGGAAGATTCTAAAAACGAGAGCTTCATCGACGAGCTTAGTGAAAGTCAATGGAGCAATAAATCGTGGTACGAAATTGAAACTATACAAATCGGTGAAATGATTGTCCGGCTTTGACTAAATGTTAAAGATCGCCCTCTATTAAAACAAATCGGGCGACAACGACAACTGTACAATAAAGCAGGGTTAACGTTCTAAGGTAGAGCATAGTGCACCTCCTGAACTTGAAATATACCACAAAAAAGGTATCATACAATCTAATTGCAAATGTGGTTTAACATTGCTGCTACATGGCAACGGTTATTGTCCACATGACACCAGCGGATCCGCCTAGCCCTGTAGCCTTCCGCTCCGATTTAAAGGGACGCATCATCATTCACTGGTAGTTCTGGCCTATGGAATAGAAAGAAAAAGAAAACATTTAAACCCAACAAAAACCCATAAAACTATCAAATGAAAGATGATTCTGTGAAAAATGTGTCAATTGAAGCATGTATTTCACATAGTGTTTTTTCCTCTTTTTTTTTCCTTTTTTTTATCTATGTTTTTTTTCGAGGGGGTCTTCTTTTTTGGATTTGGTCGATTTATTTTTGTTGACGACATGTTCATTACTTAACGAGGAATTATTCCCTATTTTCCATCATTTGTTGCTATAGGTTAAAGGTATCAGCCTAAAATGAACTTGTGACGCTGTGTGAAACATATTGCTCAGTTATTCAGTCCCTGAAGTTGCGAAGACCCTCCGAGACGATAAATTATTAATCGTCTTGTTTACCCTTGTACCTCCTCCGACACCCTTCCTGCCACCACCACCATCACCACTCCCCCTTTCATACATGATAGAATCATGATGGTATTCCATACGCCCAATCTACTCGCTTATAACAGTTGAATGTAATACAAGCAGGTGGACTAAGTATGGGCCTGTACATGCGACAACATCACCTGGGGAATTTATTTTTAGAACTTGTGGCGCACCGAATAGCCTACCTAACAAAGGTCATGGTCGGGGAACATTTGCTGTAATGTCAAGGTTTAATCAAATTATCTGCGACTGAGAAGCCATGATGACAGTTGCCATAGAAACCAACAATACCGCAGTGCATATCTTGACGTGTGCTTCTCTGTTGATGACATTTTAATATCACCCTTATGATATTCAGTATGTACATCAGACAGGACAGCTTCATTTTCTCTATTTTTACCTTAAATACAACATATGCTAGACAGTCAGTTCTGTAACTCGGAAAGTCAACCTTCAAATTATGTACCTAGTGGAAGGTTATACGCTCCCAAACCGAATTTAGGTGCTTGTATTCAATTTTACTTCTGATGTTCCAACCAGGTGAATTTAAATGTTTTCGATAACCAACATTCGCACAGTTAGTGCTTCTTTGGAAGAACGTTATGGCGATGATGATGCCTCGGCATTTGTTTTCTCTCAACAACCCAGCGCAACGAGGCAATTAAATGGGAAAGTGCCTATGATGTGTGCAAATTCTGCATTATCGTCGGTGTTTTAAAGGAATTCTACTATTTAAATTATAGTTAAACTTGATCCATAATTGCAAGTTTCTTAATAGCTTCCTGCTATCTACCCCCCCCCCCCCACCCCTCACTTGGTTGTACCGATCCTCCGATGCTCTCTATCCGCTGAAGGCGGGAGCGTGTGAAAAAGATTTGAATTGCAAATTGACAGATTCGAGATGGTGCTCAGGGGCTCACTATAAGGTCCGACGGATTGGGGCAGGGGGATAGGAGTTGATATTAATAAGCGACAGAATCTATTATTGTACCGACAAATCTGGTGAACATGAATTTGCCTGATAGCCAGAGGTTTCACGAATAATCGTCTCTATATAAATCGTGTACATCAAGGTGACAGATTGTGCGTACGAAACACTGCTCAATTTCGTCTTTAGTTCTCGTCGGATGTAACTGCGGCGTCTTCGAAGTTTTTCACCCCCCACCCCTCCCCCCTCCCCACCACTCCATTTAGGACTTCCGAACATGCATCTGGACCACATATAGTCAACACTTATACAGCATGACTTGTACATATATATATATATATAATATTTAAGTACACAGCACATATGCGGTTGACAGATTACACGTGGCTTTATTTACGACCGGTGTGGTGGTGGTCCCTCCCAAATGTTATAGTAGACAGGGAAACTGATTCAAAATCAATCTCTGGGATCAATTTTTGGAACACAATTATCGTCACATTGATAAAAACTAAACTGACAAGATACATCAACGTTTAGCATGGGCATCGCTTTTCAAGAGACGAATGAATTAAGTTCGCCGCGGGTTTTCCGTGACTCCCAGCCGGTTCTAGTGAAGCACCATTCTTCATCTTTCTTGAACTTCCCCCGCGAAGTAGTGGTTGATAGAAGGACTATTTCACTGAAAGGCGATCTCATGATTCCAACAGAGTTACCAAATGACTGAAACAAAGGCCAGTTTGAGTATCGCATGCTGAGACAAAAATATGGAGACCCATTTCTGTATAAAAATTAATTCCTTTACAATGATTGTCGAGATTCCCATGGGAAGTGGCCATTTTAACAATACGCCAGCGGGCTGAAAATCGCCGGTCAACTAAAGAACTAAAGTTAAAATAGGTTCTTAGTTATTATTTTTTATTATACAGAAAAGGGAAAACGTTGATAAGAAATTCTAGGAGTATTGGTTTTAAATAAAATGAAGCTTGAGCAAGTTTGACGGTTGCCATGGTTTCGTTATCTTCAAAGAATTGCGTCCGCGGGATTTTCCTCTGCCTTGTCCTACAGGTCATCATCCGAGGGTAACAAACTGAGAGAATCGCACCCAGCCTATTATCTTAACTATTATAACACAAAACAAAATCGAGGGCAACTTTACGTGTCCGGTTGGAAACACGAATCTCACTACCACAAAACTACAGACTTTTGACATTACATTGAAACAATATCCATATGAATATATATATTGATATCCTGATAAAATATGTTGTATTTCTAGGTCAATTTAGATTTGATCTAATTTTTTTCTATTCTTTTGACAGAACGCAAAATATAATTTTTGAAACAAATTTATCGAACATATTGATCATGCAGCTTGAAGTCCCTATAGTCACTCCATGTTCTTAGCCAGTAAAAAACGTACGGTACTCGACTATGCCTGTACGTGGTTGTAGCATTGCCAAACATGGAAACTTTGTTCGAAGATCTACACTCTAATCGATAACTTTGAATCGTTCCGTTTGGAATGAGAGAGACTGACTTGGGAAGACTCTTGCAGCACGTTATATGTTTGAAACGTAGATATGACCTTTAACCTGCTAATAATGACTGACGACTAGGTAAAGAAATCTTCCGGACGTTCTCATTACAATTGCGAAAATGACCAATATGAGTCATCCCTCGTTGGTACTACGTATTTTGCACCGATAGTTTATTTAAGGAGATATGACATCCATACCCCACCCACTCATCTACCACCCCCCCCCATGCAAAGTCTTATCAATATTGATGCCAAATTAATCGAGGATAATATTTAGAACTCCTTACCGTTGTTTATACCAAGGACATCCCTGTTCTGTATCTTTTGTTCTAATGGTATCTCCCGCACCGTGCAATCTATTGTTAATGTAGACATCTTTGATACATCCTTCAAAATCATTGTTTATTATTCTCGAGTCGCCATCTTGTACCGGAAGGCTACCAAGGATGAACGGTGTGTTTACATCGAGGAACCTGTAAAAGGAAGGAAAGAATGGTTATCAACCGACATGTAGACTGGACAGAAGTTAGCAAACCAGAATATAGAGGCTAATAGAATATGATGGCTCAAAATCACTTAGGTTAATCATTTGGTGGTATTGGGTTGTTATGGTGATTACAGAGAGTAAAAAGAGGGTTAGAGAGAGATGATGGAAAGTATATGCTTCGGTAGACAAGTGATGTGTGTATGTATGTATGTATTTTAGATCCTCCTATAAGCAGGAACTCGTGAAGAAGCCATCATTGGCTTATCAAAGCCGAAGTCAGTCTCTTAGATTCATAATTATGAATTGTCAACTCTGTAACTGGACGACATACATTAATCTTGGAGTGATGACGTTTGTTTCTCCATTGTATTTACGTTTGTTTCTCCATTTTATTTTGAATAAAGGGAAAACGAAGTCTAAAATCTTACAAAAGAAAAATATAATAAACTTAATATGAAACATCGCACAGAAACACATTGGTCCAACTCCCATCTTAATATCTTTGCGATATCTTTCTTTGCAATAGTATCATTTTGTGATGTCACCATGCACGGAAAATACAACCAACTGTCCATGTGTTTCATTGCTTTTCCCTTATGTAATTAGCTCAAACATCACCAGAAATTGAAGAAAGGGTTTGATTTCATGAACTAAATTTGATCATAGCTAACGAATATAAAATAACACCCGACCAAAAGAATGGAATTATTTTGTAAAGTTTTGCAAAGAAGGATTTTAATTTGAAAGAATGAAAAGAGAGTAAAACAGTTGTTCATGGGACAGAACGAAACAGCGAAAAGGGTTGTTCTGACATGAATTACTTCAAATGCAGAGAAGTTTTTCTTTGGGGGTGGGGGTGGGGGTGGGTGGGGGTTGAACTAGAACTGCAAATGCTTTCCTTTAGCTTCTTTACTCTTTGCTAACATCCCCGATCTATAAACTCTTATCACTCTTCACTGATATATCCAAACTGATTGATCAACCAACCTACAGGCAATGAAAAAACATCTTGATTTTTTGTGTGTGCTGTTTTTGGTAACACAACCCTCCAGGAATGGATACTTCAATATATTCGTAAGATTCTCTTTACTTCAAGTTTATATTTTCATTTGCTTCTACTCTCCCATGATACTCAAAATGCGATACGACTCAAGGGATCTTCTCGCTAAATGATTGAAACCATATATACAGGAACATTGTAGGGTAAAAGTTCACATATAGAGATTGATCTAGGCCTAGGCTGTATTATTCTTTACCGCAGTTGACTCAGTTACAGCAAAACATTCAAAGTCTGTATCATGCATCTGTAAGAATAATACCAAGGGGCATATACAAGTATTGACTGTACCAAAAGTTCCTTTAAAGTAACACTCAGGGTTTTATTTATCTATACAAGACCAATTACGTCCACACAACTGACGACTTATGTGTAATTAACAGAAGGATATTAAAGGGAAAAAGTAGATTATAACATTTTGCAGAACTGGTCAATAACAAAATAAAACCCAACGAGGACAATACTTTTAATGACTACATAATTGGGTAAAATATGAAAACAAACAGTTTCATTATCTCGATTTACTATATGAAATAAGACCCCAATATTGTTTATCTTTCTAACGGATTTGACACAAAAAAAATAAGAACACTATAGAAATCGGCTATGACAGTATGATTTGCGGGTCGAAAATGGAATACCACTTTAAGTTACAACATTTTCATCCTCCCAATGGGGAATTTTAATAAATTGGTTGTTTTCTTTTCATTAAACGGAAAGCTAATGTCGACCGGCATATGATGATATTAAGAAAGTGGGAACAAATTTTCGAAATTTGTTGTCTCCTATTACGTATCTTGAATTGTGTAACGTTTACACAGATGTGTTATGAAATACGTTCCGATCTGTTAACGTACTTCGACTGAATGTCAAGGTTTGGTATCGAGAATTATCAATGAGGTCCTGAAAGGTATAAGTTATCGGTTGTTTGGCTTTGATATATGAGCCATGTGTATCCCGCCAGCCATTTTTATTCAATTCTCAAGTGGATTTTATCAATCACCTTTCATCAAAAGATCAAAGGCATAAAGAGTACTTAAAAAAAGAGAGATTATTTTAGGTATATACACTGAAAACTTAAATTGGTTCACCGACTAACATAACGTTAGTCCATCTGGTGCCTCTCCCGACTAACATAGCCTTAGTCAGTTGCTATACCGACTAATTTATTCCTTAGTCAGTTGGATTTCTTAGTCCGTCATCTTAGTCCGTCAGCTTAGTCGATCAACAATTTCTCAGTCGGTAAATGTATATTAGTCTGTTACATTAGTTGGTGACATTAGTCGGTCTTTACCGACTAATTTATATGAGCCACCGACTAGTTTATAGCAGGTTTTACATTAGTCAGGATGGTGCCTCTCCCGACTAACCTTTCTTAGTCGGTATCGACTGACTAGTTGCACCGACTAGATTCACTGAAAGAATTAAACCCGACTAGTTTCACTGACTAGCATCACTGAAAGAAAAGAGAGCAGAAGAAACACAAATAATGTGTACGTTGGCAGTATTTATTTCTGATAAAACTTCTGATGTCTACAAAAGGCTGACTTTCGACAGATAGAGAAGAAATCACTGTAAATAAAATCTGAAAATCTGATTTTTTTTCCAACAAAGTTAAGACAAGTTAATGGATCAAACATGAATCGCAAAAGTATAGCACTGCACAATAATGCAAAGTTGAATCTTGGGCAAGGGTTCCTCATGACTTTCCTTTTAAAGTGGTACCCCAAATCGACACCAGTTAAGTCTTCACGAACAAAGAGTGTTTCTCTTAACTACAAATGGCCTCCCACTTGTCTTCAGGAAGCCAAAATCTGCACCATTATTGATCTGTGAACAGAAAATATGATATACGTGTAAGCACAGATACAGATATAGCACATGATAACTCACATTATCATAAACATACATTTACATTAAAATTTTATAACATATTGGGAGGTATACATTTAAATCTAGGTCCCTCAAATTATAAGCCAGGAATAGCAGCTTTACCAAATTATTATTAGCTTTGCACAGCATAACACCAAGGTATTTCTCAAAGCTTAATAATTATGTTAATCATGTTAATAATGATCCCAATAGACCGGGATCCCAGAGGGTTTGGTTAGCTGGGAAGGTAACCAATTGCCTTGTACATCACAATGTTCACAGTGCATTCCTGTATATGAAACCAGACGACTGGCAAACCGACTGTGGTAGGTGTGGCTGGGAGAGCAATTTTAAAGTCACCTGATAGCTAACCTAGATCAGTTTTCATGGTAACACATCAAAGTAAGTACAATGTGTCAGGTATGGCCCCAAGAGCAACAAATGGCCATCGCCAGTAATTATTGGTGGTGGGGTACCCCTGCCAGTGATCTATAATTGACCCCTCAAGGCTGACCTAGGTCAGCTCATGAGGTAACCACTTGAAACCTACTGGAAAATGTTGGTAGGGCTTCAGATACAACTGATGGGCATTGCCAGTAATTTTTATTGGTGGGGTACCCCTGCCAGTAGACCCCCAAAATGCCCATCCCCCATTGACCTAGATGAGCTCATGATGTAACCAGTTGAAAACTACTGGAAAATGGTATCACTTCATATGTAAGGGATGGGAATTTCCAGTAATTTATATTGGGGGGGGGTTCCCCTGCCAGTAGACCCCCAAAATGCCCATTCCCTCATTGACCTAGGTCAGCTCATGAGATAACCAGTTGAAAAATTACTGGAAAATGATAGGTATCACTTCATATGTAAGGGATGGGCATTTCCAGTCATTTACATTGGTGGGGTAACCCTGCCAGTAGACCCCCAAAATGCCCATCCCCCATTGACCTAGATTAGCTCATGAGGTAACCAGTTGAAAACTACTGTAAAATGATTGGCAGGACTCTATATATATGTAAGGGATGGGCATTTCCAGTAATTTATATTAGTGGGGTACCCCTGCCAGTAGACCCCCAAAAAGCCCCCCTCCCCCTCATTGATCTAGGTCAGCTCATGATTTAACCAGTTGAAAACTACTGGAAAATTATTAACAGGATTCTCTATGTAAGGGATGGGCGGACTCTGGCAGTGGTGGCCCACCAATATAAAATACTGGAAATGCCCATCCTTACATATGAAGTGATACCTATCATTTTCCTGTAGGTTTCAACTGGTCAAATCATGAGCTCACCTAGGTCAATGAGGGGATGGGCATATTGGGGGTCTACTGGCAGGGGTACCCCACCAATAAAAATTACTGGCAATGCCCATCCCTTGTATCTGAAGTCCTAACCAACATTTTCCAGTAGGTTTCAAGTGGTTACCTCATGAGCTGACCTAGGTCAGCCGTGAGGGGTCAATTATAGATCACTGGCAGGGGTACCCCACCACCAATAATTACTGGCAATGGCCATTTGTTGCTCTTGGGGCCATACCTGACACATTGTTCTTACTTTGATGTGGTTACCATGAAAGCTGCTCTAGGTTAGCTATTAGGTGACTTTAAAATTGCTCTCCCAGCCACATCCACCACAGTCGGTTTGCCAGTCGTCAGGTTTCATATACAGGAATGCATTGTGAACATTGTGATGTACCAGGCAATTGGTTACCTTCCCAGCTAACCAAACCCTCTGGACTCCCGCTCTACAGATCAGTGAAAATTTGACCAAACTTATGAAGATGGCACGTAAATGATAAACTAGACTGTTTTTTTTTTTAAAACAGGTTATGAAAAGTATCTTGAATATCATTAAACAGTTGGGTACAATAGTTAAACTCACTCTTCCATCTTTTTTTCTCTATGGTACTTGTTCCTTTGCTTTTTGGACTCTTGGATAAACTCTTTTGTTCTGCGAAGGGTACCAATATATCATCTTAAAACATGTCTTTAAGCCATATATAACACAGTTCTCCTCTTCTGTTGTTGCCTCCACACTGGTGTCGTACATCACAGGAAAGCTCACCCTTGACTTAGATATTTGGCTTTTCAATTCCTGCTGGAAAAAAGAAACAGCAAAGTATTCATCATTTGAAAAAATAAATAAAGTTGTCACCACAAAGTTATGTGAGATTTGCTTCCACTATAGTCTCAAAAAACAATCCCAAAGTTTGAAGCAGACTGTATAAAGCTGAAAATTTGAACGAAGAGTGTCATCACCATTGCAACCAGAATCAAATGCCCACAATACAGAGATAATAAAACATGGGCTAAATCTTTGTTTGTTTTTATGATCTTTAAAAATATAAAATGTTAGAAACAGAAATGCACTGAGCCAACTTATTTATAGGCCTAATCGTTTTTAGTTGTTATTTTGCTTGCTCACATAACAAGCCTGTTTAGACCTAGGCTAGAGGAGAATCAGTACTTTGTTACACTAAGTTTGTCTACGGTCGTTTTGATTTAGTCTTATTAGTAGTACTAAAGTATATAATGGACCGGCGAAGACTAGAGAATACCCAGAGTTTTAGCAACTGCGTTAAACTGTATCATCTGATCTATTATTTACGCCAATGAGTTTCATTCAATCTAGGATCAAAAAGAGAAAACTAATTAATCTCAACCTTTAAACTTTGCTACTAAACTGATATGCTTGAATTACAAATAAATGTCAAAAAAACATCATAATCTAAGAATCGATGCATATACATACACATAAACAGAATAATTTGAATTCGCGCAAGTGAACCCTGCACTACATTGGACAGTAAAAAAACGTGCAATTCGACCAAACTAAACATACTAAATTTTCCGTTACTTCTACATAAAATATCAATACAAATACAACAACTTACTCTTTTGGCAGTATACTAAAAGCACATGTTATAATAACTTCAGACTATCAAGCTTTCCTGAGAAAAAAACGGTTAATACTTCTTACAGTAAGCAAGTCGACCGTGAAGGAATGTCACAATTGTTTCCTGGGCGTGACCGGAAATTAAATACTAAAAAATGATAAATGAAAAGGTTAAATAGAACTGAAGCGTGCATCCTGACTGCTCGCAACATATAATACCGTTGACTAGCCAACATAATTTGTTCAGCCGACTGTGACTGTACGTTTGAAGGTCTAACCTTGCTTATTCAATATCACAAAGCCTACCCATTTAGATTCACATGGGAAATTACAGGAAATCTTTACCAAATGAGTGTAGACTTCAAATAAACTATTGAGCCTTATAGTTCCAGCATTTGTTTGGGAATAAATTAGAAGATTATGTGCCACTGTTCAATCTAGCCCAATACACACATAACACATTGTTAATTGGTGTTTAGAATGCACACTTTAGTGTTGAGAATGCACTGCAGTACCCAGTAGAAGCCTATAGGCTACTCACTGTCATTGCACTTGTGTATTGCGAAACGCCAACGTGACAACGGTAGCGTTACACTAACCATAATACAGTACTAGTGCCAGTGGCCTAACAATTAACTTTAATTTTACCTTCAAGTTAAAGGAATAACAGGTAGGCCGATGATGCAGTTAATACCTCCATTCTTCTAAAGACCTTCTTGGGTGATTTACGGTTGAAAGTTGCATAGAGTGATCGTATGAAACTATGCCAAGCCCAGCAAGCTGCCGTTGCCTCTCGGTTTCCAAATTGAAGTGAATCGAATTGGGTTAAAATACATTAGTCCGTCGACACCGACTAAGCTACGATTACGGCGTAAATCGGGTGTCCGTATCGTTCTTAGTCCATGGGTTAAAATACCTTAGTCCGTCGCCACCGACTAAGCTGCGATTATATTTTCCTTAGTCAGTGTAAACTAACTAAGAAGCAGCGATGAAACGAAGATTTTTGCTAGTCCGGGTGCATTGACTAACGTTAAAGACTAATTTAACGTTAGTCCGTGGCAATATTGACTAGTTTATTTTTTCAGTGTATGTTATTGATTGATTGGTTGTGATATGAGAGATATCAGGAGCCTTGTCATTTCCTTGCCACTGAAAGTAGGTGAATTTAACCATTCAGCTCTCGTCAAGGCTAAGCATGTTACATAGCAGCCGTTATAATACTTCTGTATTATCGTGAATGTTTATGACATCTTTATGTAGTGGTGAAGGTACATGAAAACCACACAGTACCATCAGTTTGACTGCCCATGCACCCTGCAGCATATCTATCAGTTTTGTCTGTGATTTTCTAATTAATCAATATCCGAGTAAGATTTTCATAAAAGAGAAGGACGAGAATGGAATTGGATGTGTGTGTGGGGGGTGGGGGGGGGGGTTGCCTATCTAGGAGATCAGATACAAAGTTAAGGACGAACCAACATCTCCGAGAAATACGAATACAAAGATCGTTTTTCCCTATATCGGTTAATAAAGTCTCTCCAGATCCAAATCTATCCAGATTTTCCGATTTACAAGTATAAGATGCTGAATGAACGTCTTAAAATATATGACTTTAGTAATAATCCTATATTCTGGATATGACATGGATTTCAACATCATCACATTTAAGATATAAGATAAGTCTATGGAATTCTCATTTTAGGTTAAATTGACTATGACGTTGGCTCTCAAATGCAGGTCTTATTTCATTTTTTTACTGACTCAAACAAAAAGTCAGTTTTGTTTTTTAACATCATATGAAAAAAAGAAAACTCATGGATGACATGAAACATCATGCACTTTCCATATTTCAAGATATTTTAAATGTCTGGAATTCTCCTTGTTATTATAAGATAAAATAATGTAATGACGTCAGCTCTTCATTTGAGGTCTTAAATTCGTTGTTTTACTATCGCTACCAACAAAAAGTTTCTTTTTAACTTCATATTAAGCACCATTGAATGACATTCAATAACATTTACAAATTTCTCTATACACGGCTTTAAATATGTTATATGAAATCACAAAAGTTTTCCTGTTGCTCTTTTCCTGTTGAGATTTGTGCTGCATCTATAGGGAATTGAGCTGATAGTCTATATGTTAGACTATGCAGTTCAGCCACTTTAACTAAGGAACATCATAATGTTTAATACGTGCTCAAATTCTGGAAGTAGTATAGCGATACAAACCTGAGCTTTCAGCCTTTTAGTCTACAGCAAATCAAAACTGTATCTTGTAACCTACTTAAAAAGGAGCAAATTACTTAAGGAAGGATGCATTCGGCCATAGATCATGGACATAATTGATTTCATGGTTTATTTTACTAGTCCAAATGTTATATGTTTACCTAATGTGGAGACAAGTGATACAACTACTCCATGTAGCTCTTACAAGTACATGAAGATACGACTTGTAAACATAACTGAAGGTCAAATGTCACGTTTGTCACATATACTCACGACACTTATGTAAAGTATAGTCACTAAGGAAAAGTTTGTATCTTTGTTGCTGTATTCAACTGCCTAATAATGTTTCGTGGTTGAAGAGCACGAGCGAGGGGCAAGGGAGGGGCGAGGAGAGGGGGGGTAGGTAAGGGTGGATTGAACAGGGACAAGGGCTCAAACAAAACCGCTATAGCATAACTGACAATGGTTTGTGTGTTCGTATACATAGGCAGGACAATACCTCCCTACTTATTTCTTTATAATATCATATAGTGTTATGACAGTTTTTTTTTTTTTTTGTACTTTGGCCAGCAAACACTGAGAAGTGACAACTGGATACGATTTTATGACGGAATAGCCTTGACCATTTCCAAGCATTGACTATGGTATATATCAATATCTATGATATTTTCATAGATCATTTTTTACCAAAGCACTACCTCCCCCCCACCCCCCCCCCCCATCTTTAGTAGTACACATCTTAGCCTCTCAACTGGGAAATTGTGGCAACGCAACTGGGATCATACATCTTCCTTCACGTAATCCTTATGTCGATTTAGTACATGCATACATGAATAGCGAAGCGTACTTTCCCCAGCCTGAGTGCAGCCGTACAGCCCCCTTGTAAGTGCTCGTGATTGATTGACTGAACGTTAGAGTCATTTTGTGAGTAGTTAAAAAACAGCGCTTATTTTGTCGATGCGCCCAACACTACCACATTCACCCCCCCCCCCGACCTACCACCCCAACCACCCCCTCGCCTGATTAATGCGTAGATATTATCAGTATGCAATTTAACCTTACCTTCGACTTACTTGTACTGTGATATCATAAAAGAAATACGAAACTCCTTAACATGAAAAAGGCTTTCTAAATATTTGTTGCCTGTTGATGCAAAGGACCTCCAAAACATTCTTTGCAAAGCTTATATGTAAGGTTACTCCAGTTTCATTGTTACGTTTTTCAAGGGTTACCCGAGTTCACCGCTAAGACACGAAATTCTATAGAAGACATAACCCATGTATGTAGTGTTTGTTGGAGCAATGCCCAATTCAAGGTCAAGTCAATAGAGGGAACAAAACAATGTTTGTCACTCTATTTCTTGTAATCATACTTGCTTGCTTCAAATTCCCTTTTGGTACCAAAATGAGACAACTTCAGCCAGCACTATCTTGGAAATGTTATACGGGATTTGTAGGCAAATTTCACCAAAATACTTCTCAGATCAGGGAGCAGTTTACTGCTTAAGGTTAACTTCTTCCTTTCCATGCCAAAAATAATTCTACTTCTGTAATATTCTTTGGTGATAAATCTTGAAGCGTCTTCAACCTCTATCTCTCCTCTTCCATTTTTCGGAGCGCCAATTGTTTCAAAACTATCCAAATTGTTGACTCCATTACGTCCAACTTGAGATCGTGGTAACGAAAACGAAGTCGATATGTCCAAAACGAAATCGACGTATCGATAACAAGATTCAGTACAATGAGTTTAATTTCGGACAAATTCTATTGCATTTTGAATACGTCAATTTCGTTTTCGATATGTCGATGTCACTTTGTACATAACCTATGACGTCAGTTTGGATACTTTAAGAACAAACGGCATTCCGTATTTTCTCACTCTTCACCTCCCTCTCCGACTCTCTCTCTCTCTCTACCTGTCTAGTTTTTTCACCCGATCAGTAACTACTGCGCTGTGTTCCTTAACACGGTAACATGTGTTACAGGTGGCACAGTAATTACTGCTAAGTTTTTTCTTACTGCAATTTTAAATTGATTTAAAAAAAAATTATACATATATTTTTTAAATTTCTGCAAATTTTACCCTGTCGGATTCGTAGTTAAACGTGTAACAGCTTTGCAGTAATTACTGTGTCACCTGTAACACATGTTACCGTGTTGCGAACACAGCGCAGTAGTTACTGATGCACGGTTGTGGAACATGAAGAGTAGTTACTGTACTAGCTATGAGTATCGGGTGTTTTTTTTTTTTAGTTTCTTAACTACTATCTATGCCTCAGGCAATGTCCCTTTAATGTATCTTATTAACCTGGCAGACAGATTGCTATTTAAAGTAGATTTCTCGGCCAAGATTTGTGATTTATATATTCATACGTGACAATTTGATGACCCACTTTACCGTCAACATGAGTAGGTATAATACGTCTAGCCATTAAAACATAATGTATGACCTATTTTAACAGGTGGGAAACATAATAGAAAATGTGGGTTAACTCTGAGATCTGTAAAGAGAGCTATACTATATACATATAGTTGGACCAAAGCAGCGGGTCCTTGTATAAATCTTGGCGGCATTGGATCTACCTTACGCAAAGTAAAAGGAAAATTTTAATAATCCAATTGAAGCAGAAATATTCTGGAGGCCCAAATTAGGTTCTCTTCAGTTAAAGATCATTTTAAGGAGGTCAAACATGTACGTGAAAGCTGAGAATAATGAAATAAAACAAAAACAGGACTGATATAATATAGAGTTAATCATGCATATGCACGACATGAATAGGCATTATGGGCGTGGATAAGGTCTCTCATGATTATCGGCGCTGCTTGATGGATGCATCTTTCTACGTTAGTAATAGAGTATAGCCTCTCTGTTGTATCTATGCAATACCAGCGGAGAACTGCACATTGACTCACTGGTTACTATACTGGATTAAAATTTATTCATGAATATACATAAAACTGAGATAATAAGTTGCCGAATACAACTGATAAGACTCCGTGAATATTCATATTTTTCTACTTTAACCACTAATTTTTATATGAAGATGATTGTTGAGAGTGATAAAAACAAACAGCTTTGTAATACATGATAAAGAAGTTGAGCAGCAAATCAAAATATTAAAACGAAAAGAAACTTGTCAAAATTTATATCTTGCTTTAAATATATTGTTCCTTTTCATTTGGGACTCTAGACTTTTGGTCGTCACAATGTTGGGTATAGAATGAGTTTTTTTTTTCATGAATATGCACTTAGAACGGTTTATAAAACAGTATTTCTATTCCATTCTTCATTGCGTGAAATGGTGAAATACATCTGCAGGGTTCACTTGTCCCTACTAATTTCATTGGCCTTTTTCTACATGTTCGACTCGAGGGTTTTTTTTGTTTTCTCTCTCCCCCCCCCCCCTGTTGTACTGATTAATGTCGTTTTGTTTGTTTCGTCTGTGTCAGCCCTTTTAGCGTCGCTTCGATGTGTCTCGTCGGGTCGTGGCGTGAGACATCACCTTAAAGGCATTGAAGATTCACCCCAACCGGGGGGGGGGTGGGATCTGAAAAAGTTAACTTTCTGTTGCTTGCAAGTGACGTTTTGTTCGTGTCGCTACAAAATGCAGACAGTAATGAGACGTGATACCTTGTTATCTTTAGCTGGACCTAAGATGTCCATCGCTGTATCGTTTATACACTGTGCTGTGGGTATTGACCGCAGCTGTATTGTACTGACGGTACACTAGTGTATAATTACCGTGGGTAGCAAGCTGTGTGTGTATTTTCTGGGATGGATGGTGGTGTCTAACACTTCTGTTACACCTCATTGAAAACTAGGTCAGATTACCGGCATTAGACGTTTCTTTTTGCGGGAGTCTTCACACCCTTTAATAAGGTGTCTCGTTTCGTTTCGTTATGTGTCGTGTGGCATCTTTGTATTTCGATTCCCTTCATCTCGTTTCGTTTTGTGTTCTTTGGGTTTCATATCGTGTCGCACCGCGTCGCATTTGGTTTCGTTTAGGGTTTAATTGTTTTTTTAACTTTCGGTTAAAGCTTTGTTTATTAAAAAGAAAAAGAGTAAAATTCCTTTCCCTCACTGAGCTGAAGGATAATAAAACATAACACAGACTCCTTGTTTTTGAAGGGTGATGGAACGTAACACATACTCCTTTATGTTTAAAGGTGATGGAACATAACACAGACTCCTTGATATTTGACTTGCTAAGTTTATATTGTTGTAGATGGACGAATGTCACAAATCATGCGCCCTCATTCGACGTCACTTCGTCATAATCAGAACACGGTCACAGTCTCGATGTTAAGGGAACTGAGGTTGAGAGTGGATCGGTAAGGTCGTTTGGTTTTCGTGCCCAGGCTCTGTCTTACCTGACTTCTCCTGAAAATCTATCATGCGCCAGAATGGACATTTCACTTTTACTACGGTTTGATGTTGAAATGTTCTGAATAAATAAACATGAACCCTTAGACGTCTCCACCAGATGCATATACCATATAACCATAACACGACGGAAGTGATAGGCTACACTCGACAGAGCAAATTACGTACATTAATTATTCAGTTCTCTGAAATGATCAATTGTTTACATGTTGCCAATGGAAACCATGAACATCAGAAAAGTTTCATGACACAGAAAAATGTTGTAAGTCAAATTTTAGAAAGGGTACCAGACGGACCTACTTCTGGACCGGGATACCGAGGCAAGCTAAGAAGGATGATGGCTTCACCGTGTGTTTAAGTGGTACAGGTTTATGGTGGATTAACTTATACTCAGTTGACTTAAGGTGACCCGGCCTTTTTCATTTATACTTCAAACTTTTCAATTATATAAGTTGTTGAGCGACCCAACTAGTTAAAAACGGAGAGACAAAACCATCTTCAAAATGTTATTCAAATGCTGTAATCCCATTATAACATCGTGCCCATTGTAGTTCAAAATGATTTTCATGGTCATTTCCTCCCTTCACTTTGCACAATGATTTCATAACATAATTGTGTGTTTAATTAATTTTAATTGAAAACAGGATAATCTAATTAATCATATTTTCTTGCGAAGAGAGAGAGACAGCGAGAGAGGTCTAGGTCGAGAATGGCTCAGGTAATCAATAACAATAATTAATATAATTCGAGTAAAATTCGATAAATATTATTTAGTAGCCAATATGCATTGCTTTAAGATTCCCAACATATTAACGCAAAGTACTAGCACGCCCGTAGCCAGAGTTCTGCTTTCATCTTTGTACATTGGGGGGGGGGGGGGGGGTTTGTTGATGTCCCTTTTGTGTCCCTTCCAGTATGATTAATTATTGTTTAGGTAAAAGAGGCATCGATGCAAAATGGTGATATCAACTACAGTTGTATACTATACAATTATTCATTTTGTAGTGTGTGCTAAAACACCCCCCCCCTTGCCCCCTTCCGTGGCTACGACCCTGACTTGTAGGCCTTCGTTCAAATGTTGTTTCTTTTCAATTATCAAGACATGGTGCTGCATTTGGACCACTGTTTCTTTACTGTGCTGAGTAGGAGGGTTTTGGACTATATGCAACAACATAGTCAGATTGGATAGGAATGGAATTGTTGATTACTCCTTATACTAGTTACTTTAATGCAAACAGACAGACATCTGCATGATGGTGTCTGAGGTGACTAATGGAAACCAAATTATTATTATTATTTTTTTTTAATTTCTAGTTGGCAAACCTTTTTCTAGTGAACACCGTAGTTCAAAACTAGATGTTACATTTATGGCTTTGGGTGGAGTACAGTTAAGATGAAGTCAGGGTAAATGGCCCCATCTCTCACTCTTGAAGAAGGTGCGCCTAAACCCTACTAGCTACGTCACTGACATTTAAAGGGATTATAGAAACACCAATTGATGCTTTATAAAAGAGGGGGAGTATGTAGGGGGCTACTATATCGATATATAATTATATATACTCGAAATTATCTTTTACGCGAAATTAAAACATTTTTGGTATAATATTACGGACGTATTTCTCATCCTTATTTTGATCACTATCTTATACTAAGAGATATTCAATTTCCGCTCCGTGTTTCATACTGCTTATCATGATGGGTCGAACGTGGTAGGAAGTACGTGGGGAAGAAAATCAAGGTTAGTTTTTACCATAATGAAAAATAATTATTCTGACAGATATTAGATAAAACTAGTAATAACTTCTCTGTTTACTGAGTGCACGGAGAGGTCTATTTAGCCTGTCAGGACTTAAGCGGGTGTCAGCAGAAGGCAATGGGTGGAGGGAGGGGGGTTGGGGTTGGGGTGGGGGAGGGGAAGGGGAAGGGTTGAGTAGGAAAAGAGTAGGGATCACTTCCTATGGTATCAATCAGAATCGTCCTATTTCTCTAACAAACATATGATTCCCGTTTATATATTGCTATACCTTAATGTAATACCTTGCAACGCTTCGTTTTGTTTTGTTTAAGTAATTGAAGAAATATTTAATGCACGTGTTGTTCTCCCTGTTAAAACCTTTCTGACTATATTCCATTTACCCCCCCCCCCCCTTCCCATCCCCTTCCACATAAACACACATATAAGGCTATGTATACTAAAGTAATGGAATGATGATATTATAGACAGAATATTACATCTAAACGATTCAAATACGTTTCCCTCTATATACTTACCAAGTAGTGACGTCGAGAGCTTGTGTGGCGTAGGCCTCGCACGGATAATCACTTATTTCGTACAGATCGCCTTTACACTCATCCAGCTTAACTTGGACAACCTGTAAGTATAAGCATGTATGGAATATATCATGACCAAATATTATGATAATGTTAGCTTAACACGCAAAACAACTGTATTATGTATGCGCTACACCTCACCCACAATGTACCATCTACTCCCACCTCTTCCCTCACGACCCATCGCCAAGGCTCCCACCGTAAAATATGCAAGAAAACAAATTTATTATCTGAATGATATACTGTACCTGTTGTTGACGATAAAATGGTTTAAGAGTTCTTTGTTGTTTTCGTTTTGTTTTCAAAAAAAAAATGAAATGCAAGACTATAGGCCTATATGTTATAGGTAAAGGAATTATGATCGAAATTGAATAGTGTAACAATAGTGTAGTTTACCCTTCTTACAATTGATAGTATTTTTGGTTTAGTCAAAGGACCTTATGAGATTATACTGTGTGGTTTATTATTTTTTTTCTATAAAAGCTAGATAATATTTGCAGGGGAAAAACACCTAGATTTGACTAGGACAAACGTTTTGACCCATAGTTATCATAATTCTCATTAAAAGCATCTATTTATATACCAACAGAGGGATGGAAAGAAGTGGGTGTTGGGTGGGTCACCGGGCCCTCAAAAAATATGAAAGCGTCAATTTTGTTCCATCATATCCTGAACTGAAATGACCTTTAACTCCAGTTTATCCTGATGCATGGCGACTTCCTTCCTACCAATAATTTTATTGATTCGTTTGTCATCTTTGAAAGGAAATAATGAATTTACTATTGTCTGCAGTGATACAACGATTATAGGCATTGCGCAACGTGAATGCCCTTCTTAAATTTGTATGCTACGGTATCTAGTTCATGAAGAGTGGAATGACGATTTGTTTAAGATGTAATCTGTAGATAGCTCAAGTTTTTGCTTCTTTTTTTTCTTTCTTTTTTTCTCTTTACAAAAAAATGTACCCTGTGGGAATTTTGTATAGAGGCCAAGGACCTTCCTTGTGATAGGATATTAATTTCAACATATTATATTCGCATTGCTCATGTCGAAATTTAATGATAATTTATTTTAACATTATATTGTATTATTCTCATCTCAAGGGAGGATTCATGCAGGTACATTCTTAAGGCTTGTTAGCCGCGTAATTGGTATAGCTGTGTACACTCGGTGTGCATTATCCTTCTCATACCCACCTCAAGTGTAAATCAGTTACACAAACTTCTCATAGGTTATATATTTACTTTTGTTCCTTTTTGTATGATGATGTGCATAATTTGAGAACATCGTTTTATATGATCGTTTTACTGGTGATTATATTTGACTCAGTCCGTTAACAGCGTTCCATACTTTTCTGGGGTTTTTTGAAGAATCATTACCGGAGATTATATATGACATTTAAAAGTCAAGTGCGTCTAGTTCTTACATCTATAATTAGCATCTACTAAAATAGAATTATCAGGGAAAAAAAGAAACTGTTGAGGTACTTTATTCGAATGAGAGTCAAGAAAAAAAAAAACCATGTTTTGATGTATATCTTTACTAACGACTATTAAAAGAGAAAAGAAAAGAGGAAAAAAATCACCAACACAGGGTAAAATAAAATCATAAAATATTTAGAACAAGACATCGAATGTTCGTTCAAGATCACAGCTTTCAAATATGCTAGGAGGTCAAATAATGGTTACTCATGTCTAAACTTCAAACAGACATTTCTATACACCCGTGCACCCTCAGAGCATCTGTTCCCATATTAGACATTTAATTGTCATATTGAATTCTCCCCCCCCCCCCTCCTTTTTTTGTTTGGAAATGTTGTTTGGGAATCATTAGAGAGCCAGAACTTCAGAGTTATTTGAAAACTCAGCAGTTGTTTTTATACATGCTTGTGACGTCATTTAAAGTCATTCGACGGATGTCTGATTTGGATATTATAAAAGCGACGGGGTTTATATACGTGTCCTCGCTATTATAGGATGAATGGAGACTTGGTTAATAGAAATATTTTGAATAAAATCGATTAAACTTTAATTTGTCATGGTGCCAATTTTTTTTTTTTTATCTGCCTACCTCACAAAGTTCACAGAGTCATTTTTTAATAATAAAAGAGTTAACCTTCCATTTTAACATATTAATGTCAATAATTGTAAGAGGTTTCAACATGGAATATTTACATCGCTGTTTAATCATTTACGAGGCGGTTTATTCCTATGACACGATATTAAAAATGGCAAATTATATTAACATAAGAATAGAGAACATTGCACACATTAAAATATCCGGTATAGGACATACGATTCTTAGGTCATTGGCTCCATGGCACTACAGGGTGAACATCAAGGGCGGCGGAACCGGGGGGCACAGGGGGCACGTGCCCCCCCCCCCCCACTTTTCCTCAGGGTTAAAAATGTGCCCTTTTTCTACATAAAAATTGAGGTGTCTCGTGTTAGCAAGAGGCCAGGGAACCAGAATGAACACTCGGGAAGGGCCGTTTCCGGCCATCTGAGGGGTTTGTAAAACCAAAATTTTTCTTGTACGCTCCGCGCCAACCGATGGTGGCGCTCCGCTCAGATAGTCGTGCACACAACTTTGCAAATCCTGGCTACGCCCCTGACTTTTAATGAATTTATGTGGGTCAAACTCAAAGCTATTTCGAATGGAAACAATTTATTAAGATATTAACAAGAAATAAACTCTAATTCGGAAGATTCCTACATTAGCAACTAGCATGATTTCACCTCATTTGTCTCAATAGAAAAGTTGTTCCTTGTTTCCCAATTTGCTCATTGGATATTGCAGTGCTAGTATGCATATTTTGTTATTTTCCTTGAGGGGGGGGGGGGGGCGTTGATGGAGTGATGTGTATACGCAAATAAGATAATACAATAAGAGTTATAAAGGGTACTAAATATCAGGCTACATCAGTCCAATCGAATTTCTGCAAAGTGCCCTTTGATGTCGGTGCCCCCCCCCCCAGATTAAAAGTGCTTCCGCCGCCCTTGGTGAACATCAATACACCGGTGTGTTATTAATGCTACATAATCATAGATAAAACGATGCACTATGTAGCTAACAGATATATACATATAATGCTTATACGGTATAAAACAATTAATAATTTACCAATTAATAATTAGTGACCTTGAAGTAGCTAATCCAATATTGGAGCCAGTATCGGAAATTTGGCGGAATCGTTAGTCTAAGTAGCGTCATAATTATATGGATGGGCGTTTTTTTTCACTTATACGTTTTCCAACATTAATAAGTTATTGTATAAGGCTACGGTATCTCTTTGCTTGACACAGACAGAATCTGACAGTTATTCATTACTTAAAATGAGTTTCCGCAAAGTAGCAGTTAATGGTTTGGCTTGAAGCCAGAAGGCTCAAACTGACTTTCATTCTCTCTCTCTTTTTCTATTTTTCATGACCCTTTGACCCTCCTACTTCCCCCTCTACCTGCAGAATAAGTATACCGCGGTTAACTTTCCCGGTTATTAAGCAGACGCGACTGAATAGGGTGAGGCTCTGTGGGTGAAGGGGAAGGGGATTGAGGTTGGGGGAGCCTTCACAGGTACTAGGAAATGTCACTTTGATTTGAGGGGGCAAACCACACATTGTCCTCATGCAAAAATTCTGCTGCCCGCGAGAAGTTTTTTTTTTTTTTTTTTCAAATGCTACTATATAGTTGCAGACCCGCACGTCCCAAGTCAGGGTAAACAAAATTGTACCTTTTGGGAATTTTGTATAGAGGCCAAGGACCTGCTGATAGGATATTAATTTCAACATAGTATATTCGTATTGCTCATGTAGAAATTTAATGATATTTTAGTTTAACATTATATTGTTTTATTCTCATCTCATGGGAGTATCCATGCAGGTACATTCTTAAGGCTTGTTAGCCGCGTAATTGGAATAGCTGTGTACACTCAGTGTGCATTATCCTTCTAATACCCACCACAAGTGTATATGATACACACGTATAAATCGGTTTCACAAACTTAGGCTATTATAGGTTATTGTTTCTTTTGTATGAAGATGGGCAAAATTTGAGAACATCGTTTATTATAACTGGTGATTATATTTGACTCAGTCCGTTAATAGCGTTCCATAGTTTGTTTGTTTTTTTTTTGGTAAAAGTCATTGCCGGAGATTACTATGACATTTAAAAGTCAAGTGTGTTGTATTTCTTATTTCTATAATTAGAATCTCCTAAAATGGAATGATTAGAAGTGGACCGTGACATGAATGTTGTGCTTTATAAGATCTACGGAAACAAGATCTAACATTTAAATGAAGTGCATCCAATCATTCAAGTCAGCATGGTTCCTCGGATACGGAAATAGATATTGTTGGCAGAAAACCAACAAATAAAAAATAAAAATAAAAAAGAGAGAAGGTAATAAATAAATTGAGAATCATCGTTGGGAGTATAATTATGGACAAGAAAGTGAAGACCGATAATGAAACGCAATGGCGTCACCGAATGAACCTGGTGAATCCCCCCATCCCACACCCCCCATCCCACACCCATCCCCCCAGTGGCGGATCGTCCATATAGTCAGGGGGCGGATGCCCCCCGTGACGGACTCAAATGGACTGCTTGCGCCCTTTTCAGCTTTTTACCACTTTTTACTTATTCGCGATTATTGACTTTCTTATTGCGCTCTCATCTACCTATTGACATTTGTCACATTTTGTTGGTGTAATTTTCTGACAAAATGGCGATGACACCTATTTATTCTTCGTTTATCTGCAAATTAGCAAGGCACAGAAAGGGTCATTTCCGGCGATCTAGGGAGTATCTTTACTCAAAAAAAATTCTGTACGCTCCGCGCCAACCTGTGGTGGCGCTCCGCTTAGATAGTTTCGAAAGCGCCCCTACAGAATATTCTCGCCCCCCCCCCTGACCAGTACCCCTAGCTCCGCCACTGCCCCCCCCCCCGCCTCATTTAGGTCATATCGACATCCTACCGATTCTTTCAAGGCTGACGGGACAGAAGATGAAGAAGCATAACCACTATATACCACGCTTGCATATACTCCGAGTAACTTGAAGGATTTTACTTAATTTCTGTGTTTTGTGTATGTATGTGTGTGTGTTTCAGCTTTATTCAGATTTATAATTCTGTTGAAAAGTAGAAGTCTTCACCAAGTATGTGGTGTGGTGCGTGAGAGGAGAGGATGGGGGAGGGTTAAGGAATGGTGTGACGTTATATCTATGTTATTCGACGCAAATGATCGACGCGAGAATTATCAAACCTTTGCCCATATCAAGCTGGACGTGGCAAATATAACGGCGTTGTGAAATGGTATCTACAGCGACGTTCCATTTTCGAGTCTATTTATTAGGCAGCAGTCTAGGCTTTTATTAAATTCACGTTAGAATGAAGATCGAAATACTAATATAAACATGGATGCAACTTCGCAATACTTACTTTTTCGTGGTATTTCATCTCCACCATGTGCCATTTTCCATCACTGACGCCCCCTGGTACCCCCACTTTGACCCTCATAATGAACCTTCCAACGTTGAAGGTGAGTGATATTTCCGTCCCGATGATCTCTAAGGCGAGGAAATCGTACATGAAGGAATATCGACCGAGATATAGCAGAAGACCGCTGTTGCGATATGTAGAGAACCTTCAGGAGGGAAAAGAAAATACACAGAAATATTTGTTTACAAATTCCTCATAAATTTCTTTCAACTATTCATCTATCCGTCGTTCATTTATATATCCATTCATTATTCATTCATTTATTCGTATGTTCGTCCGTACGTTCAAACGCTTGATCATTCATTCGTTCGTTGTTTCATTCATTATTTACTTCATTCAGCCATTCATTCGTTTATTAAGTTAGTCATTCGTTCATTCGTTCATTCATTCATCCATCTATTCATCTATTCATTCGTTCGTTCATTCATTCATACATCCACTTTTCAGTATACTTTAAATCATTTTCTTTTCTCTCTCCACCCACCCCCCCTCTCTCTCTCTCTATATATATATATATATATATATTTCTTATTTATCTCCTTGTTTCTACCTTTCAGAATCATTATCGTTAAAGACAAAAGTCAAAACTAAATCTCCCATGGTAGTGTCTTTTTGTTTTTGTTTTCACGAAAGCTAACCAACTCTTGAACTTTAGTTTACCTGTCTCAAGACTCAGGAATGTTATAACTTGACGTGAAACTACGCATGTTCTCATTGCACCACTCGATAAACACGTATCTCACTCAGGGGTTCATATTAAAATTATGTTCTTTATTACCCGTATCAATGGTTTCTATTTTTGAGAAAGTATATTATTTCATGTAATAGCCGAGCGACCACTAATGGATACCGGTTGTTATTAATAAAAAGCACCAAGAAAACATTTCACTCTTTTCAATTCATACTGACATGGTACTCGACGGGGAGGGAGTATGCGTGTTACCGTGCATATACGTTAGAATGGCCGGATCCAGATACTATATACTGGTATCTAACGCATGTGTTATATTTTACGATGTTATAATAGCAGACAATGTTATATATATTAACATTCCAATAGGACATTCCGGTAATATTCCGTTTATCAATTTTCATTACATTTTTCCCCCCATAAAGTAGCCTACACCGAGACAAAAAAACAAAAGAACGACTCGTTGTTTTGTCGCAGTATTTTCAACTAATCTCTTCCGTAATATTTCGGTTAAATGCAAACTTACTACACGAGAAAACATTGGAACGAATTACATATGCTAATGCTATAATATCGTTATTATTTTACCTAACACTAAGCAGCCATGCACATGCGTGAGAGAGAAGAAGAACTCCTTACGACTTCACTTCTGGTGACAACCTATCCAAGTTACAGTTTTAAGCAAGTTTTCACAAGGACTTCTCCTGGATGCAAAGCCCCACCATGTACTTAAATCGCAGCCAAGATCTCACAGATGTTAGGTTTCATTGCTGGTAAAGCCATGCCCCGCATTTATCCATTCGATCATAACATTGGATTAGAGATGAAACACTTTGAAGGAGTCATTTATAAATTGTTTTCCAATAAAGTATATTCAACTGCCTGATGTTTGATAGTAAGAATGTTTTTAATAATCGATTGTGTATGTGAAATTCAGTCTCGTGTCGAAACCACCCATCAAAAGTACCAGCTCTTCATTGAATTTGACTCATGAACCCTGAACACGACATTTGATATTCGTTTCACAGTCATTATTGGTTCAGATATGTCGAAGATAGATTATTTACATGAATGAGATTTGACAAGAAAGACCTCTGACGTCACGAGTATTTGTTCAGGTCTTTCTTGAAGTTTGAACAATTTCGGTCAACCAAGTGAATGTAAATGTCCAACTAGAGTAAGCAGCATATACCCTTGGAGGAATCGCGAAATGTCAAGTTGCGCCAACCAACGGGGCGGGGGCTTGCAAATTTTGATTGAAATGTGTAGAATCTACGGACTCGTTAATAAATCTGGCGAAGTTTATTCAGCTCCAAATGTTTAACGACGGATAATTCAATAGAAATAATGAATATTGATATGGAAATTGCATAGAACGGTGTCATTTTCACTGAGCTTTTAGTGCAGTAAGCTGGAAAGGTCGAAGTTTAAATTTGGCAAACACGTTCTGAGACTTTAACAGCGGTTTGTGACAAACGGTGCGGCGTCTTTGAACATATATACATTGAAGCCGCGAATTCACGTCGTTATTTTCGGTTAAATAACTACCCTTGTAATGTCAAGTTTTCTTTCATCGAGGGAGTTTTTCAGACTTTTATACTTTTCTTCATCAATCTGTAATCGGCTACCGTCTAATATGCAATTAATTTATGCGGTATAAGTTAAGTATATAGGCCCATAAAAACTTTGTGTAGTTGCGACAGTTGTGAAAATCGACACTTGAATTTTAGCATAAACAGCAACAGTTTTCACCTCAATAAACACATTCATTCATATCAAGTGCAATATTTCTAACAACATAATTAATGACGCGCATTATGTGCATTCGTAGACACCTAAACCACCTAACGTGAATATAACCCATAAACCTTTGAGTAACTTTTTTACAATAAACATGTAAATTGACAGTGCCCGATGCGTGGTAAATGATATACAAAACGGTAATAAAGTATCATTGTGCATTCACACAAAGGTCAAATAATGGGTGTCAAGTCATTATACCCACAATTAAACACAGTTTATTCTTAATTGACGCTATGCAATTAAAAGTACGTTCAACTGGATTGCTACAACGACTAGGGATGTTCATAATGTTCTGTTATTTTAGAGAACGGGCAATGAAAGCTCACTAACGATGAATGTACATTATAAATAACGTTTTCCGTTATTTTAGCCTTAAACACTGTTATATTTCACAAACGGCGTGCCACAGAAATATTACGTCAAAATGCCCCCTTTAATTTACGTTTTTTTATTAAACAGAATAGAACTTGCTGGATTTTTCAAAGTGACCCCGAACCATCCCGCAAATCAAATTCATTTTTTTTTCCTTTTATAATCTATACGCCTATATGTCCATTACTTAATATGTCATTTTTGTTTTGGGATTACTAGGTTCATGTCGCGATTTTGTTAACAAATTTTTATTTTGTCATCACGAAGGATGGTAATTAAGTTTCAATCGATATAAGATTTAATATAACTCTGCTCAATCGAATGTATAGAATAAAAATAATTTTTGTCACATTAATTTGGCTGAAAACAGTTCTAAAAATAACCAATAACTTCAACGAATTTCCTATTCAAATGTTGGCCTGAGTCGGGTACCCGGGTACCCGACGGAACATTCGGGTACCCGAATCGAAACGCACAAAACGGGTACTCGTTAATAAAATCGCGTAACTGCTACGCGAGTGCTTTCATGAGTTCAATAATTCCGAAGGTGTGCATGTTTTGATTAATCAAAACACGTATATACAGCTAATTAATTTCATGAAATAACTTTCATGTACTGTAGATGGTTGTTTTAATTATATATTTGAAGATTTTGCCATTCTTAATCAATTTTTTCGTATGTGGATGAAATCACTCACCATCGAAAACGAAAATATACCGGTGAAAACTACTCAAAAATGGAACCTTCGATTCCATCGCAATAGCAACAGTACGAATCTGCCATTTATTTATAGTGTACATTGTGTTTGGTTAGTTCCGCGATTGTTTTTTTTTTAGTTCAATATTTGCTCCTGAGGTTCGGGTACCAGCTACCCGATCGGGTAATGATAATGGGTATCCGGGTCCGATTTTTGCTACCCGACTCATGCTATAGTAATATGCTACACCATGCATATAGTCCTATACCTTGTCACTGTGGTTGTACATATGCTAACTAGCTATATACTCACTGTAGAGATACCTTCATGGTAGCCTTGCGACGTAAACTCGGGAATGCGAGGTAAGCTCCTTTAGGAAAGTACCATGTGTTATCATTGGGACATCCAGACCGTCTCTTACAGACACAGTGGAAACTGCCCGTGGGGAGATTTTCGCACTCCTCATCTGGCCCACACGCACCGGGGAAGCATCTCCGTGTAATAGTGGCTGACTCACAATTAACCCCTGAAATATGAGAAATGAACATTACAACAACTACATCAACGAAAAAACAGATTACTAGAGCTAACGCCAGAAATAAAATTGTGTCTTTTCATCTGCAGATCGCCCGAAGCCAGGATTATTAAGCTCATATAAATTCTCAGTGTAAGAGTTGACTCATTTGTAGTACCATCTATTAAATTTTGGGTCTAATCGTGGACATTTTGCATAGCAAATAAGTGATTGGGAATTGAAATTAATAATACCGTTGCTTCAGGTCAGAACTTTCGTGAATCGAATCACGTAAACTTCTGACAAATTTTGTTTATTTCCTATAAGCATGGAACACGCCTTCTCCAAGAAGCTAGTTAGTGTGAATACCATGCATGCAAATGTGTCAGGAAGCCAAGAGCTTAGTCACGCATGGTTCAATACATTTCAACCTCGGCATTAAAGTAATATTTATACATGTTTCAGCGACGTGTGACTCGACTGAGTAAGCAAAAACTCTTGCAAATGATCAGCCATTTCCGCGGGAAAAGGAAAAACTGGTCAATTAGAGCAGTTTCAATTATCAGCACAACCTTGCGTTTAGACCTTATCATAGACCTAATATATAGTTTACATTTCCATCAGAACGCACCCGTTGACCGCCCCCCCCCCCCCATTCCACCCCCTATATGGCATAGTCGGATTCAAAGACTCCACAACCCAACTCCTTCTTTATAAACCTTCAGGGATCAACCTCTGGACTTTCCTTTCCATGTAAAGGTTCATGTCCTATAACTAAATCAGTCGGGGAACACAAGAACCCCCACCCCTACACCACTATCTTTGACATGCTGTGCACGCCACTGGCATGTATATGGCGGGAGGCGTTATAAACGTCATACCACATATTATGTGTTTATTTAACCTACCTGTGAAATCATTTGGACATAAACACCCGTAGCCGAACCCCTCCTCCTCTTCGTAACACATTCCTTTATTCAAACAGGGTCTCGCATCACATGGATTATTTTTGGAACAGTTCCCGTCCCTTGCCGTATCTAAACATTCACACCAATGTTCTACCAGCGGTGGGATACCGTAGAAACGTAACATAATGTCATCTAGGTGAGCTTCGTAAGAGACCGGCGTGGATGTGAGGCTTTTACGGGTAACGCATCGTTGGTGTTTATTACAAAATTCTGATACACACGTGTCTTCTTCAGCAGGTGAAATATGAAAGCCACAGATTGTTTCTATCATGTCCTTCTGGAAGTAAAGCGCATTCAAAATTTCAACCGGGGTGAAGAAAATCCCGTTTGGTTTCTTAGCAGAGAACGAGATGTTGATGAAAGGGTTGTCAAGTTCGACAAATTCTTCGATATTAAAGATAGTAACACTCGAAGCACCCAGTATGTCCCGTGTAGCGTTTCTCAAGGATTTCATCCCGCCGCTAGTTAAAAACTCTTCTTCTGTTATATTTAATATGTGAGCACTGACACTGTTCTCCACCATCAGGTCAGTAATACCGGTCATGTGGATTAGACAACGGGCTGACGTGGCGTGCACTCCGTCTACAATGTGCAATAAGAAAAATCACTCAAATTATACAACAACAAACGAGTAATATTTTAGAAACAGAGAGAAAACTTATCATAATTTTTAAACAAATAATATTTTGTATGGTAGTAACTCCCAGTAGAAGGACATTTGAAACTTTGCATAACTCTATATACAGCATGCTGAAACTGTTTGTTCATTACCTTTAATAACTTTAATAGGAATGGGAATACCAATTTATGTGAAAATTATGTTGGATGGTATTTATATCTTATTGCAATTTTTTTTTAAGGAAGAGATAAACAATATTGCGTAATTAAACGTTTCGGTTGAACGCGAAAGTTTATATACTGCAGACTCGGAGAGGTAAATATACCATATTATAAATTCTATTTATAGACAAATACCCGTACCCCAATAAGTAATAATTTACTGCGTAAATGTAAATATTTACCGAGGTAAGGTTAACCTGTCTATATGAGCACGATTATATTTATAACCCAAGTGGCATGCCTACATCAGTACGATATTCCCTCGACAGCCAATATATATGGATATCGAGAAGAAAGAAACGTACTCTGTACCGTTATATTTAGAATATAAGAGCTGTAAATCCTGTCGATTTTTTGAAAGTGAGAATGGTAAGGGAAGGGGGAAGTGGATAGGGAGGGGGGACAGGAGAGGGGGTAGGGAGAGGTGAAGAGGGCGGCAAATAAACTCATCGATTATTTTGGAATTGTTTGTTAATATTCGGGCTGTTATGGCCAACAAGATAAGTCGAAAAAGAATAAAGAGTTGTCATTCTTTGCATCCCAGACTATAGTGACATATTAGCATTATGACGAGGGTATTTATGTTAGATTACTTTATAGTCAATATAGTATTAATACAGTTTTACTATATTCTATTCATGTTGTGTTTCTGTATAGTATCACTCACGTTGTATTATCGTATAGTTCTACTATAATATTACTGTATATGATTACTGTATATTATCACTGTTGATTAATGTCGTAATTACTAAATATAGACATCTTTATTTTATCCTATTGCCTATGCCATTACTGTTATATTATCATTGTTAGACTATATTACTGTATGATTACTGTATTATCACTGTTGATTAATGTCGTAATTACTAAATATAGACATCTTTATTATATCCTACTGCCTATGCCATTACTGTTATATTATCATTGTTATAGATTACTATATTAACACTGTATAATTTGTATTGGTTAATGTCGTTTATTACTGTGTATATATAGTAAAACAATTATGATAATTGTACATTACTGACTATATATGTCACACTGCCTATATGTATACCATTACTGTTGTATTATAGTAGGAATATTTATGGTATACAGGCTAGTTCACTGTTGTATATATATACTCGTATTACTGTAGTACTTTACAAACATATTTCTGTGTCGAAACGGTTAGCCTACCTGTTGTCAAGGTGTTAATTTATATCTATGAATATCTAATTAATTAGTTCTTGTTGGGGTATAGGCCCTATATATTCACAATTTGTCTTTTATTTGTGTTGTGTTGCTTTGTTTTTGCTTTTTTGTCTGTTTTGTAGGGTTTTTGTTTAGTTTTTATTTAGTAGTAGTTTTTACCAAAAACATAAACGCCGACATCGATATCAACATCTATATCTCGAACGTTCTGAATCCTTGGACTGATCGTGATCATCCCATTGGTTGAATCCACCTGAATATAATCTCGATCCAATGATCCTCTGGTAGGATCACCGTCATCTGACAAAAGACCAAACCTTAATATTCCGGTCTCATCCGGGTCTCTGGCTGGTATCGTAGCGACCTCTGCACCTCCCAGTGTGTTTGGCCGCCCATTGTAAATTACCTGAATTACGAGAAAATAAATGGGTATTTTTTTTTAAGAAATGTAAAATTGTATAGAACATTGATAACAACATTAATACAATATTGTTCGAAACCGTGAACATTTGAAAGAGAGAGAGGGGGGGGGAGGGAGAGAGGGTGAGAGATGGATGGGTGTGGACGTAACGGGACTAACTATAAACAAAGGAATATGTTAGGCCTCCCCATACCCCCATTCTCATTTGGCATAATGATCTATGTGAGTGTCATGAAACCCGCCTCAGTCCCTGTGCGAAATGAGCTGGGCAAAAAACACAATATACCATAGCATAACTCATTCATTTCACCATTAGTAACTTTCATAAACAGTGATACGTCTTGAGACTTCACTCAGTGGAGTGTTGGACCATCCAGCCCCCCCCCCCACCCCACCCGCACCTGCATCGTCTACAGATTGGGGATAACGTTCAGTCGGATTCTGATTTTTTTTTTTTACATTCAGCCTAGTCGGGCAAGAATTAGCCCACTCCTTGCCTTTATATTTTGTTATACACTAGATACACTCTAGAAACAAAAGAGTGAATTTTCACTCGTTTGGAGTGAAATTCACTCTTTTGTGTTTAGAGTGGATATATGCCTCAGAATGCACCACTTAATGGACGTTAAAAAAATTCATTGGGGAAGTCCCATTGATTCCCCTGCATGCGAGTCGATTTTAACGACACCAGGAACAAAACCGCCTCCTTCATTAAAATCTCTCTCTCCTCTGTTCCTATAAGGTTTCAGCCCCTACCTTAATTACTTGGGGATTTAGAGTTTGGTCCACCCCAACAGTGAGGGTAGTGGGCGTGCCTGAATTTCATCGTGTCCGATGCCGTGTTTGTTTTCTGATCTTATAGTAATATATTAGCTTTTCATGGATCCTATATTCCCATTAATTTCCAGTTTGTACACCACATTCATCGATCACCAAATTCAGTTTAAATCCGATATATCAGTCAAGCCTTAATGGGTTTCATACACAAATGGTTTTACTTACTTCAAAATCGTTCACGATTGGCGGGTTATCATTCATATCTCGGATAAACAGAAACACCCTGCAAGTCGTACGAAGTTCCCCAGAGTAAGCCGCAATGTTCAGTTTGAATCGACGTACTTTCTCGTAGTCCAGGTCGACACTGTTATACAATTGTCCCTTCTTGGGATCTACGTAAATCATACCAAGACCCCCGGTTACAAGTTCGTATCTGACTTCTGCATTCTCGCCTGTGTCGTCATCGTAAGCTGTCACGTACGTATTCCCGCCAAGAGTCAGATTGACATTTTCGAAAACTGACATGCGCAGTTGATCGTAAAGGAAATATGGCGGATTGTCATTTTGGTCCATGACGTGAATCATTACCATGGCTTCAGCCACGTTACCATCTTGTGAGGCACTTATTGATACGTAATAAAGTTCAATGTCCTCTCGGTCGAGCGGGTAGCGAACGTAGAGACGTCCGGAAGGGTCAATACCGAATCGACTGGGGTAGACATCGGGTAGTGTCTCTTCGATTTCATATCGTATAAATCCGCCGTCCTGGTCGACACCGACGAGGTCTAACGTCACGTTGACGTCACCATAACTGTTTTCTTCAATGTGTCCTTGAAACAATCCTGACCCAAAGGAAAACTGTATTGGCGATCGGTCGACGGATATGATAACAGTCGTCTTTTGGGATGTCTTTTTGTTTCCTGAAAGGTAAGCTTCTACTTTAAATTCAAACTGTTCTGTTTCGTTGTTGATTGGTGCCTTGAGTGTGATCTCACCCGTCGTCTTGGCAACACTGAATGGAAAGACATCGCTGGAAGCTTTGCGTAGTTCCTTATCCTTTAATCTGTAGTTCAACGTTTTTGTGTTCTCTGGAAAAGGATTGAAAAGAAAAGGAAAGTTACAACTTACACCTGTCAGGTTCAACGTGTGCAAATTGATGGTTACAGAATACCTACAGTCTCACTCTTATTTGATAGAGTTCATCGTTCACTCTAACTCATTTGATTTCAATCTAATAGTTAAAGCTTTTAATCTAACCGTGTGAAAGTGAAACAAGTCATTATAATGCAGTTTTAAAATAATTGACGCGAAAACGTAAAAAAGAGCATACTGGACGTATTAAAATAAACTTTGAATGAATACCATAACTATACAGACTGCCGCCAAACAGGAATTTATAGCAATCTGTTCTTTGTGGAATTCCAAAGGGTTTATTGAAAACATTGCTTGAAAATATACATAAATAAATGGTTTTTATTTTCACATGTTTTAAGCACTTCATATGATTCTAAGGTCAGGGTATGTCAGTCCATGATATTTAATATTAAACAAAAACCAGACACAAAAAAAACATCGCGTGATTTTAACCATCTGCACATGTCTCCCAATAGCTGGTACAGTAACTACTGTTCATGTGAGTTCTGTAGCACATGTTACCGTGTTACGAACACAAAGTAGTAATTACCGATGCACGGTTTTGGGACATGAACAGAAGTTGCTGTAACCAAACATTTAGTGCGAGTTCTTTAATACGCGATTCTAAAATGAAGTCGTATCTAGTTGTTTTATTTTTTAAGTATAGGCCTATGGATATACCCGACATGAACAATAGTTGCTGTACCAGCTATGAATACCGGCTGCCCACGCGGTAATCCCCAGTTATAGATACTATATGCAGGTATACGTTGTTGAAGATTTAATGTTTAGCAGACTGTCAGTTTGTTTTTTATCGCAATTGTAATTGTTGTGTTGTTTGTGTTTTCGTTTCTTTAAAGATAAAGAAGGAAGTTGCCTGAATGAAGTCTTCCAAATATGTTGCTACCGATACACGTATCCGTTGCATGGAATCATCCTGCGACTCAGTTACCCTTATCTGGAGTAACTTCATATGAATACTGTACTTTGTGCACTTGAATATCTGTAGTATATTCTATACATGGGGAGGGAGAGGGTCACTGGTTCAGTTAATCTTATCAAGAGTAACTTCATATGCGTACTGTACTTTGTGCGGTTACATATATGTTCCGACATCTCTATGTTCCGACATCTCTATATTCCGACGTCTTTATTTTTTTCACGGATCCCATGGGACCTTGTTGTCTTAAACCGCCTTGCGTTTCCCGGAACACACTGAAGCTGAGAAAGGTGCTTCTGTAGAAATACCCCAGCGCATGTACAGAATCTTAATTTTGTGTACTTGTGAGCCTTAACTCCGGTTATCGTTAACTGCCACATTTTGATCAATATTTATTTACTATATATTAACTGCAAAAACATTTTGTGTTACCTTTAAGCACTCTTGAACAGTGTCTATCAAGGCACCATTGCCGGATATTTAGATTCGTTGCATCATTATAGCAAACTACAAGTGTTGTCTAAAAGAGACGATTACATTTCATAAAAGGAAAATGTTAACTTTGAGGTCGGGGCTGGATCGCAAGGCCACAGTTCATAACAAAGTTTCAACTATTTTCGAAATTTATTGTTTGAATTTATGTTTCTCATGTCTTCGTAACCTCAAGGTCAGTTTGTTGATACGCAAAGTGACTGCAACCATTACAAGAACTATTTAAAAATGTTAGGTAATTCATAGTTTTGGCTGAAATTGTTCATAATTTAAACACATGAAAAAGTTCAAAGAAGCTGACAAGGGTTGAAATTTTTTTGAAAGATATAATACAAAAATGAAAGTAACTGGTCATAATTTGTAGTTTAAAACCCAAACAAGGGAGTCGTAAATTTGTCGAGCGTTAAGCAACACTTTCTTCGCGTGTGGGAATCATTTCGTAAGTGAGAACCAGGCGTGGATCCAGGGGTGTGTACACCCCCACCCCCCCCCCCCGCCCCCGCCCCAACCAGCTATAGCACGATCCAGTTCTTACTTTGGTACAAAACTTTAAGAATTACAGTAGTAACTGTTCTCTGTGTGTATCGGGTGCAAATGACCATTGAACTTCACAGAAATAGTTGGCTTCTGGCACTCAATAAGACGGATCCACATACCAAGTATCACCATTAACTTTTGAGTTACCGTGTTTACAAGCAAGTGTCACATACATACATACACACATACACGCCCAAACACGCCATCACCGTAGCATAGATTCCTTTTGCCTTCGGCAAGGAATCAAAACTAGGATTCTTGTAAATACTTACTAACGTGGATTCACATACCACGTATGCGTTTTGATTCAAGCTTACTTTTAGAATTATCGTGTTTTTAAATACAAAAGTTCACAATTTGACCACTGGCGTCCTTAAATTATGTTCAGACCCTATACTAAAACCATTAGGATTATATATACCAAGTAGAAATTGTAGCCAAATTTTTCTTTTCTTTTGGGGATACTGTTTTGACAGGGTTTTCATACCTTGAACTCTGGTGACCTGTGTTGACCTCAAATGACCCACGACCTCGACAGAATTATACACCGATAGGATTCTTGTGTCTACTTAAGCAAATCGCCATACCCGGGTATATGAAATTTATTTATAAAAGCTTTACTTTCTAGTTCGTGTTTTTACAAAGTTTTAGGACTAGGCCTATATGACATCTCTGACCCCACACAAATATTGACTAGGGTTCCTTTCATCCAGACACTGGATCCATATTCCAACTAAGAAGTTCATCCAAGCTGCACATTTCGTACCACTCAGTGTTACTGCGTTTTCAGCTTTTGACCTCTGTTGACCTGAAATGGCCTTAGACCTCCATGAGCAACTACGGGTTATTATGCTTAACATACTGGGCCTATATACTAAGTACAGAGCCCACCCAAACTTCATTTAGGGAGGAATAGTGCTATCAAGGTTTTGACTCCAAGATGACCTTTGACCTCCGTTAAAAGCAATGGGGTTCTTGAATTCACGAAGATGCAGTCACTTACCAAGTATGAAATTATTTCATGATTTCAAGAGTTATCGTGTTCACAAGCCAAACGGTCACAACTGATGTACACACACACACACACACACATAATTTCCCAATCGCATCGACTCATATCGATATCGGCAAAGGAATCAGTAGAAATTCGTTATTTACATGTTTATTGAGACCAACCGTCAATAGGGTCAATTTGTCGTCGATTAATGGAAGTGTTTTCGGGTTTTGCACTTTGTTGTCTTCCCGGTCAAATGCTATAGTTACTGCTATAGTGCTTGTCCGTAACTATTCATTCGATGAGTATCGAATATCTACTTCCTGGTGTCAACCATCGTTTTGTTGTATTCATCGCACCCAGCCCCTATTGTAATACTAAGATATATACAGTGTTGACAGGGTCTTGTTTTGATCTCATCGTCAGATACAGGGAGAGATTCTCTTCTGCAGTTTTGTGACTATTTGTGACAACGAAGAAAGTAGGAAAGGATCGCGGGCAGCCAATACCATATTCTCAGACCTTTTGCTTGTTATTTCCATCCTTTTTGTTTTGGTCTTCTTCTTCTTTTTTTGTATTCCTAGCATTTCAGTGACAATACACTGTATTCAGGACTTGTCGGTGTTATGTCGATATAGACGAATGAATGCATGTAGTGGAAATCACAGGGATTATAGCGCCCTCTACTTTTGCTTGCTTGAATAACCAAGTTATATTCAGTATATATACAAGTTGGATTGATTGATGCACTATCTGTTCATGATCATCTCTCTCCTCTTATTCTTCTTTCAATTGTCTTAAGCCAGCGGGACGTATCTGTTAAAGCCTGTAACTTCCCCATGTATATGTTTGCAGATTGTGTTACTATACTATAGAGTACCCGTAGACCGAGACACCGTTATACCGTACCCTCCATATACCGTCTGACAAAGTAACCATCATATACCAATTGCATTCGATACAACGGGCTCCAAACGCGGCATGGCAGGAATTTCGAAATCAGAGTTTTACCTTTCCCATATACTTATAATGCTACAACGGATAAATGGATATAGGAAAAAACAGCATGTTAACCGCACAGTGACCTCAGAAATACGATTAGCCAAAAAATTAATTGCTCTACCAATATTTGGTTGTCTTATTGCCAGCTATTCGCTGTGAAAGAAAAAATAAATCATCTAAGTAATTCTTTCAAGGACAGACAGACAGTGTCCACAATCACCGCAAAAGAAAAATAGCTTGAAAACACGATTTGTTCAGATCTGCGCCTGTTCCTATGGCAAGCCGTTTTAACATTTACCTCTCTATTCTACTTAAGTAGAATTAATTCCACTTAAGTAGAATACAATTAAGCTTAAGTGAAATGAATTGCACTTAAGTAGAATACAATTTAGCTTAAGTAAAATGAATTGCACTTAAGTAGAATTGCATTTTACTTAAGTTTAATTGTATTCCACTTAAGTAAAATTACCACTTTCTTTTAAGCTTAAGTTAAATTCAATTTCACTTAAGCTTAATTGTATTCTACTTAAGTAAAATACAATTCTACTTAAGTAAAATTTAATTTAGCTTAAGTAAAAGTGTCATTCTTTTTCACTTAATCTAAATGCATTTTACTTAAGTAAAATTGTATTTTACTTAAGTAGAATACAATTAAGCTTAAGTGAAATTGAATTTAACTTAAGCTTAATTGTATTCTACTTAAGTAGAATTGTATTTTACTTAAGTAGAATACAATTGCATTATACTTAAGTAAAATTCAATTCTACTTAAGTAAAATACAATTTAGCTTAAGTGGAATTGAAGGATATGGCAAGCCGTTATAACATTTACCTCGTGCGGAGAAGTGGTTGGTCTGGGGGCAATGTTTACATGGTACCGTGCCTTGTGGTACTACTACTACTAGTACCACTGCTTGGTGGTATGTCGTGTTGTAGTCGTTCCCTTGCCCTCAAAAGTGCTTTTCCAACTGCATCAGCAACATTTTGCAACGATTTATTGGCTGGCTGCATTTACCAAAAGTCTAACGTTCAGACTCAGTGATAAACATAGCTTTGCTTCATTTGCTAAGTATGGTGTTATGTTCGTATATACACAACGAAAGCTTGATAAGTATCGCAGAATGGGGGAATGGCCGCAAATGGTTACGTAACTAGTACGTCTTGAACGTAACTCTATAGGTCTCGCATCACAATTAATTGTTCCATTGACTTACACACTAAACTCATCACTTTCAAGACCTGCCAAAGCATAGATAGAAGTTTTCATCTGGTATATCCTACCCACCACATGATAGCTGTGCTCTTGGCCTATCATGGCACTTGCAAACTTCCATATCATGACCGTTTAGATTATGAGCTAGAAGAGGAGCAAGTTTATCACACTGAACCCTTCCATATGCTCGCCCGGAGTAATATCAACATTAAACAAAAGATTTTTAAAATGGTTTATATCACCCTCGATCCTCCCTATTTTCACACCATCTGTACTTAAAATTATGCTCTTTCATATGAAGGCAGAAAAAACGATGACAGTAAATGATAACATGCTTAAGCAAGCTTTACGTTAGGTATTTTTACGTCTTTTCTGACAATGGTTAACCTATTGAGCGGATGAACACGTGGTGAGGTACCTATAATAGTATACAAAGTAGGACTTCGCGGCAAGTACAGTGACGCAATGAGTAGCATATACTGATTGACCAATCACATTTTACTTAAGCTAAATTGCATTTTACTTAAGTGAAATAGATTGACCAATCACATTTCACTTAAGCGTAATTCTATTTCACTTAAGTAAAATGCAATTTAGCTTAAGTGAAATTGAAAAGCCATTTTGCTTAAGTAGAATAGCATTTTACTTAAGTAGAATTGAATTTTACTTAAGCAGAATTGCATTTTACTTAAGTAGAATTGAATTTTACTTAAGCAGAATTGTATTTTACTTAAGTAGAATTGTATTTTACTTAAGTAAAATACGATGTAAACAAGAACCGTTTAAACTTAAGCTAATATGAATTCCACTTAAGTGGAATACAATTAAGCTTAAGTAAAATGCAATTCTACTAAAGTGCAATTCATTTCACTTAAGCTTAATTGTATTCTACTTAAGTAGAATTAATTCTACTTAAGTAGAATAGAGAGGTAAATGTTAAAACGGCTTGCCATATGTTCCTTCTGTTCTGTAAGGATTCCTTAGTCATGATTTAAAAAAAGAATCACCCGATACACAAGAGAACACAGTTACTACTGCACATCTTAAAGTTTTGTACCAAAGTATCAACTAGATCGTGTTATAAATCAGTAGCATGTGCAATTAGGATTACAGTAAGAACTGAGGATATGTGTAACCCCAAACAAATCCAGATTGATGCATTTGTTGTGATTATACATATCCTCAGTTCTTACTGTAATCGTTATAGTACATGCTACAGATGTATCAGATTTTTCAGCACGATCTAGTATTTACTGTGGTACAAAACTTAAAGATTTACAGTAGTTACTGTATAATCTCTGTGTGAATCGGTTGAGGAAAAAACCAGATCAGAGATTGAGGACCAAAACAATTTACTGTTAAAATACAATTGACAGATTTTGACAATTTTTCTAAAACCGATTAATTTCCAAACCAAATAGTGAATTTAAGGAATATGATGAGTCGACACAATAAATTACTTTGCCAACTTTGTCAATATTTTGTTTGTTTATCTGCAACTTTCAATTGTTAGATCTTCGTTTCAATTTAATGGCCAATCTAATTTAAGTTGATCAAAACAAAATTGAATGAACCATTTATTATAAAAGTAAAATAACTTGATGGAAAAGTGTGTATATCATTTCTAGGGCAGGCGTGTTCTGTTTTTTTTTTATGTCCATATACCATATGACCCTACAGAACATTAGTTCGAATCACGACAACCATCGTATACGCACGTTATTATAATATTTAATGTTATAGTTATCGTTCATTAAATGGAGATCGGGTGAGTTTCAGAGCTGAATCCAGGGAAAGAAAAGTTTGCTCTCAAAATTAGCGACCAGGCGCGGCGGAACGGAAAAATTATTGGGGGGGCTAATGTGTGGAGACTGTCTAAGCGGAGCGCCACCATCGGTTGGCGCGGAGCGTACAAGAAAATTTTGGGTTTTTTTCAAACCCCCAGATGGCCGGAAACAGCACTTCCCGAGTGTTTTATGCTGCGAATACCTAGCCCTAAAATATGGGTCTCAAGCCTGCAATTTCTCAGATTGCACGTAAAAGTATGTAAAAACATTGTAATTTGTATATTCGATGGTGTTTTAAGAGAGTAGCTATTACTCGTAGTGTACTCGCAAAGACCTTTTTGAGTGTAGTAAGGGCAGTGGCGGAGCTAGGGGTATTGGTCAGGGGAGGCAAGAATGGTCTGTAGGGGCGCTTTCGACACTATCTAAGCGGAGCGCCACCACAGGTTGGCGCGGAGCGTACAGAAAACTTTTGAGTAAAGTTACTCCCTTGATTGCAGGAAATGACCCTTTCCGGGCCTTGCTAATTTGCAGATAAACGGAGAATAAATAGGTGTCGTCGCCATTTTGTCGGAAAATTATACACCAACAGAATATGACAAATGTCAATAGGTATATGAGAGCGCAATAAAATAGTCAATAATCGCGAATAAGTTAAAAGTAGTGAAAAGCTGAAAAGGGCGCCAGCAGTCCATTTGAGTCCGTCAGGAGGGGGGGGGGTGGATCCGCCCCCTGACTGTATATATGGACGCTCCGCCACTAAGTAAGGGGATGTTGGAGAACTGGCTGAAATGAGGCAAGTCATTGGCCTAAGACGAAGTTGTGTTACGCTTACCGGTACTCACACTCACTGCTTCCACTTTTCACGGGGCGTGAAGACGCGGTTGGGGTGACAATGTGGTCTATAGCCAGGGGACGGGCCGAGGGACCAGGGTCCCCCAGCAATTACTAAAATTATTACACCTATATAGTATACGTGTGCATCGGACAGATCGACAAGTATGCATTGAAAAATGGGCAGATGCACGTTTCGGAGCCTTGGTAAATATTGGGGGGGCTTATCATGCATTTGCCCCCTCAACTTTTTCATTGGGGGGGCTGAGCCCCCCCAAGCCCCCCCGGTTCCGCCGCCACTGTTAGCGACAAAGTAATTTTGATCATAACGAGTAGACAGTGGACAGGTTTTCGGCACGCGATGTGCGCGTCGAGGCATTCCTTACTGATGCGCTATTTCAATGTAGTAATTTGGGTATCCATTGATACATATACCTTCCGCCCCTTCCCCTCCTGTCTTAGAGAAATTCTGGATATGGCACTGACCTGTCCCGATTACTAAATAGGGTAACAGATACTCCCCCCCCCCCCCCATCTATTCATTCTGTGCTGTATTGCAATTAGGCTATGAGTGTGAAATCGCTTCTTCGCCGATAAAATTCTCAGCATCGACATTAGTCAAACCAGGCATCAAAACTAATGGTTGAGCGAAATCGCTGCATAGAACATATGGTAAACTTAATGGTATAACTAATCGTCACGGTGATATAGCCTTCCAACGTGTAAATCAAAACGAACATACATGCATATAACACATGCACAAAACGGAAATAGATTCTAAACCAATAAACTTGATATGTAATAAAAGTTTACATGTTATAAGTAATCAATTGTTCAATAATTGCCAATAACTCAAGATTACGGAAATATTTACAGGTTATATTGGCAGGCTGATGTTAGTTACAGCCTTAGTTATCTTCCGATCGTTGTCATGGGTGACTTATCATGGATTATTGTTAAATGACAAAGTCAGGAACTATAGAGCAGCTACGTCTGTCTGACCGGAGGTCGATACCCTGCAGTCCAATGTAACAACTGTAGCTTGTACTCGCATGTAGGGCAACCCAATGGAGTCTTATATAGGCATACGTACATGTGTTATACACGGTGTCGAAGGAACCAATTCGGGTGAATCTTTTCACTGTCATGTGATGCATTCAACGTCGTTTAGCAGACGTCACTATATATACCAGACGACTATAGGCTCAGCCAACTTTGTAAAAACGTCTGTCTATAACTACGCGTGTTCCAAACAATGCGTGGTGCAAAGGGTTTTTGTGCCATTTCCATCACATGTGGACAACACGTATAACAAAAGCTGTACGATAACGCATTACCTATATATATAGCAGACGACAATAAAGCAAGACAACGCGTCCAAGACCTTCTGTCTACAACGCATTTTCAAAAACATGTACGTGACAATGAGTGATGGAAATGATCCTTACAAGTGGCCGATGACGTCATTAGAAACAACTAAGAAACGCATGCGCACTCGAAACAACATTAACGAAGCTTCTAACTTAGTTACTTTGTCAAGTGTTGTCGGCACTAGTCAACTCATATCTGTTAGGCGTTGTCCCTTTCCGATGACGCATTATAAGAAGACACGTAGAAGGAAATAGGAGAACGAATCGCATATACCACAGGTCCACTGTTAACTAATGGTATAACATAAATACCATTATAGGTTACACGTTATGCGATTTCGACGACTGGTTTACACCGTTCTAGTATTAGTATCTGAAACATATATTGTCGGATTTCAAGGACGGTGGATTCTCGATTATTCTAACACACCCTGTTAACCTTCAACGACATGCACTCGTAACTTTTGTAACACCCTATCGAAAATCCGATGACAAACTTCACTGAATGGTATCTTCGACACAGTAGACAGTAAAGTATGATAATAGATTGAAACTTTAAATCTTACATTCGATTGAAGTTTTCGTGTTGATTGACTGCTGTATTACAAATCATGTGAGCGATACCAACAGACGCGATTAAAACAACTCTGACCTGTTAATGGACTTATGGCGCCCATCTTTATTTCTCAGTCGGATGTTTCTACTTCCGATATGAAACGTGTTCTAATTAAGGCCCGTACTTTCCTTTAAATGCTATCTAATTAATGATGTGTAGTTCTAATTGATCTTTATCTTTTTACTGTTTAATCAAAGTTGATGAGTTGAACGTTTATAACTTTTTCAATCAAAAAGTAATCGATTTTGATTTAATCTTTCAAATCTCTCCTTCTTCCAAATCTTACGTTTTACGTTGATTTTTTTAATATTTTTTTATCAAAATAAAATAAAACTTTTAGCAAACTGCTTAACCACTAGAGCGCCTGTGTAAGAGAATGTGTAAAATTAAGTTGGCCTGGCGTTTCGATCCTAGCAGGATCTTCTTCAAAGGCTAAATGGCTATTTTTTTTATGAGATATTTGTATAGGTAAGGTACATATAAACAGATGTAGACGATAAACGTTCCTGGACATATAGGATCTTGCGATCTAGGGTCTTCCAGCAGCGTGCTCAGTCAAATTTCGCTGCTGGCAAAGCGCCTTTACAACTTCCTGAATATTTTATTTAAGATGATATCACTAGGGGCAACACATCTTATATTGATTATTTTTATTGAAGCATTGACAGACAAATAAATAATAAATAATAAATCTACCGAAATTGAGTGTATACGTATGGCAATATAATGTAAATGTTACATGAAATAAAACTTATTAGTCACGCACGTATACAAGATGAAACTATAATATCGATAAAAAATAAAAAAGGGGGGGGGGGAGATCTACCTAACATAAATTTTGCCTCAAGTCCCAAATGGTGCAAAGGGCATACAAAGTTGAATAAACTAAGTGGTACCGTAATGTGTTGTTGAGAATGAAAGTAGTTGTATCTAGCAATAGCCACTAAAAAAAGTCCTGCACTTGTTATAAGTGGTCGCAATTCTTTATGTATACTTTTCTTTGATTAGATTGCTAAAGGACTCGTCACCAAGGGCGGCGGAACCGGGGGGGCACAGGGGGCACGTGCCCCCCCACTTTTCCTCAGGTTAAAAATGTGCCCTTTTTCTACACAAAAATTTCTAAATAAAAAAAGAGTTTACAAAGCGAAAAACCCAGTCGAATGAAATATTTCGGGAAGTTTTAAATGTTTACTACCATAGGCGTAGGAGCCCAATTTGTTTTGGAGGGCTGCAACGACTTGCCCGAAAAATATTACCAAAATTTTTCGCGCGCTCCGCGCGCGTTCAACATGTTAAGGCGCATATCATATAGGCATGGGTGGTTATTACATCGCATGCCAATAACATACCATAAATTGCCGTGATATTACCCTTCCATATTGGTTAGAACTATAGGGAAAGTCGTTACAATAATAATGATCATAATAATATCATCGAAAAACACATAGCAAATTATTTTTCTTTCAGTAGGTGCCCGAAAAATTCTCAGCATATTGCCCGAATTTTCACCCAAAAAAATTGGTTGGGGGGGGGGAGGGGGGCTGCAGCCTAAATCCTAATGCATTTCCAAAAATGCATTGCTATATTACATTGTGACATTGTAATGAGCAGAAGCCATTTTATAGCCTATTATGAATAATGAGTATAGTTTTAATATCCCATAACCTACCCCATCCTTTCGTATTTTGACATATTTCATTTGGTTTCATGCATGTATCGATCGCGTACGTGTGCAGGGACTTGGACTTTATAATGATTTCACCTCATTTTGTCTCGATAGAAAACTTGTTCCTCGTTTCCCAATTTGCACATTGGATATTGCAGTGCTAGTATGCATTTTTTCCTTGAGGGTGAAGGGGGGGGGGCGTTGATGGAGTGATGTGCATACGCAAATAAGATAATACAAGAAGAGTTATAATGGGTACTAAATATCAGGCTGCATCAGTCCAATCGAATTTCTGCAAAGTGCCCTTCGACGTTGGTGCCCCCCCCCCCCCCCCAGAATAAAAGTGATTCCGCCGCCCTTGCTCGTCACATTGCTTTGATTGCAATTATAGCCAATAACGCAAGATTATTTTGGTAGTTTGGATCGGGCATGCATGTTTTTGATATAGCTAATTGTATTTTACTTACTGTATGAGAAATGTTACTTTCTACACATCTCTCACGGTACTCATGTTGGCTGTGTGATATATTTTCTCAGTTCAATTAGTCAACTTGCTATAGTTTGAAGACATGGGGAAGACTGAAATATACATGCCATTGCGTTGAATTTAAAATATAAAATGGTGCAAAAAAAACACAAAAAAAATATGGGGTTATGTTGTATTCGATTTTAGTGGTGTATATAGTTTAGTTAACATGTGCCTATATATGTTATACTTTGATGTTTATTTTAAATAAGTAGTGTTTTACAGTTGTAAACAAATGTATTGAGAGAATTTGAATATTCAAACATAGGTAGTCACTTGCAATGCTCTTCGGTAGAGCCAACGTCATGAAACTACACATCCCTATTTCACGAAACTCTTGTCCTAGGTCACGAAACTGCACCCCTATTTCAAGGAATTCTTGTCCTAGGTCATAAAACTACACCCCTATTTCATGGAACTCTTGTCCTATGTCTCGAAACTTCACCCCTATTTCGAAGAGCTCTTGTCCAAGGTCACCCATATTTATGGAACTATTGTCCAAGTTCATGAGACCGCACCCTTTTTTATGGAACTCTTGTCCTAGGTCATGAAACTACACCCCTATTTCATAGACCTCTTGTCCAAGGTCATTAAACTGCACCCCTATTTCATGGAACTCTTGTCCTAGTTCATAAAACTGCACCCCTATTTCATGAAACGCTTGTCCTAGGTCATAAAACTGTCAAACTTATACAGGTCCATATCATGAAACTTAACCTCGACATCATCAAACAACGCCCATACCCCCCCATACCCCGAACCCCACCCACAATGTCCACCCTGCCTATATCATTTAACTAGACCCCTATATCCTCATAACCTTGCATTGTAGTTTGCGATCCTGTTTTGACAATTTTGATCAATTTTGCCTCCATTGCAACACCCTTCTGTCAGTTTATTCGTATAGGTCTCTTTGAATTTTATAAGTGAAAACTATTGTTCTGTTTTGTTATATGTGCATAGATGTTTGTCAAGAAATTGTTACCGATAGTTCATATATACACGAGTGAAGATTACCTGCTATTCTATAGTAACAGAATGAACTCCTTACAATCCACTTAATATCTATAACCCTATTTTGTTTTGGCATGGCAACCTGGGACTCCATTTGAGTTCGCCAAGGTCTCAGGCCCAGCTCACCATGAATCTTTTAAAGTTATTCTTTAAACCAACCAGCGAATGATCACAAAGCACCGAATTCTAACATCCCATAGAAATCATACTGTGACTTTAATTGAAAACCCGAACGTAAGAATGCCACGTTTATATTGAGATACATAGGGTATTGATTGACCCGGTACGACCATGAAAAACCGGTCACATGTACATATATGCACAACTAAAAAGAAAGAACTGAAGAAAAACATAAAGATTTCAGCCATCATCTATATACCAGAATGTATTAAACAGTAAACACAACATGGTCACCAAACATTATTTCATGTTTTAGCCAGATTTTTCGGGTTTTTTCTTCTCCAAAACAATGTAGCCTACATTCGGCATATGGTAAGCTAATACGAATTTGTTGAGACTAGTCTCACTAGTCTCAACATATATCCCGCTCTGTCCACCGGACATAGAGCACTCTGCGTCAAGATGGACGCCAACCAACTATATATATATATATATATATATATATATATATATATATATATATATATATATATATATATATATATATATATTGTGACTGCTCATCCATAACAATGCTGTATAAAAATCGTCCTTGAAGAGTGTAATAAGATAATATTAATAACAGTATCCAACACTGCAGAATAAAAGGACAATAGTTATCCACCCTTCGATCGCGATCTGCAAGCTTGATAAGAAAATTGAGGTTATTTTGCTGATACTGTTAGATCTTTGGCTTGCATGAACTTTTCCATTTACAGATGTCAAAAAGGAGACAATCTTATCGATGAAAACAATTATTGTATTTGTTTTAATACTGGCGGTAATATTTGCCCACACAGCGTGTTGGAATTTTCTTCACTATTGTTTAGGTAATTATAGATTTAAGTATTAAAAGCAAAGGTATACAGTCACAAAACGTAAGGAATTCGTTAACTCTGTGGGTTTTTTGTTTACCGGCTGACACAGAACCTAAGACAAAGAGTCAATATATAGCTAATTTCCATAGTTTGGGTTACCTTTTCAGCCTACTTCTTTTGACCAAACCAACGATTTTTGACCGCAGGCTAATGCAGAAAATAATTTGCACAAAATAGCTACAACGATATTAAGACATAATGTTCACTAATATCCCACTTCCAATTCCATAACCAAAAACCCCTCCCAACCCCCCCCCCATTCCCCACCCTCTCTATCATCCTTCCAGTAACCGGTTCCTAGGTCTCTGGTAAGGAGTGGAAGGGGCGGAAGGGATGGAAGGGGTGGTAGGGGGCGGTAGAAGGAGAGATTGCCAGCAAAGATAAAGTGGGAAAAGATAGAGCGGGAGGAAGAAGCAGCCGTTGAGCGAAAGGGACAGAAAAACGAACGATCAGCCATTCAGCAGCAGAGTTATCTTTGGTCTAGAACCGCATATCCGTCTGGGGTATGAATTCTTTCGCATAATGCAGTGACGCGGCAGTCCGCACGCGGAACTCAGTGTGTGCCGGTAATGCACACCAGGTCAGTGGTGTTCGAGCTGGTTTAGCGCGCACATGGCAGTGTGCGCTAAGCGTACATGTTGATGCTGTGAAATGGGTTGCTCGTATAATGTATACTGATTCCGTTCGGTAAACACTATAGGGGTACGCACGTACTCATCATATAATCCCGTATTTTTCAACCTCCTTGACGTTCGACGCCAAGAGGCTTGGTCCTCATAAAAAAAGTATAACTTTTATATACGGGCAGGTCGTAGGCAAATTTATCACTTAATCAATCTTTGGTTATTTCAAAAAGCTGGTCGATGGTTCGGTTTACGATGTTATTCAACCAATTAACAAGATTTAATAGATAAAGGAACAATAGCGTCCCGTTCGAGATCGTTATCAACTTAACAATAGCCGGTGATTATATACATATACAATATTCACTTAAGTGTATAGAGGCCTACTGTTTGTTTGAAAGGAGGGTTGCATTCCAACAGGAAACTGTTGCAGATCCCTGTATATATTAGTTTGTTATTAGACATAATATCTACAAGAGCTAGTACGCGTTATTTGAAGTTTTTGTTCCTTTACAATTTAAAACACCGACTGCCGGTGCTAAAACTCACATAAGGCATCAAATGTATTGATTTGTAATGTAAGCAAACCACGGTAGTGTTGTATGGTAAACAAATATGTACTTCGGAAAGAAGACCCTCTGGTACTTTCGCCATGTTTTGAACCCCTCCCCTCCCCTTCCCGCCGCAACCTCAAGGTCATAAATAGTCAAAATTGTTACAACTAGCCGTTTTTCTAATCCAACATCATCAACGTATTGCTGTACCGGTGTAATATAAGCTTACTGCGATAACAGAGACATACACTTTTATCTTTTCCTACATATGTGGGAACGTCTTTCCTAGTTATTTTTCTTGGTCTACATTAGCCTATAGGTATAGCTTTGTTCAGTTTTAATGCGTCACGGAACTTCAATTGCCCTATTTGAAACAACCGGTTGCGTTTCGGTATTAAAAGTATACATGTAGACATCATTCTGCAGTTCTCTACATTATAACATCAGTGCAGTCTACGTTCGACTGCCATGTGTTAATGCTACTCCTTCCCGCTTGACATGTCGTAGGCCTAACTAACTGGTAATCAGCATGTAGCTAATCGCGTGTCAGTTATCACTATTTTGTTAGATTCAATTGCAACTTCCGACAGACCAGACGTAGATACATCTGACACGCTGCGGTGTCGAGAGCGAGGGCGGCGTCCGGGGAAAATTACGTCATCAAGCTCCTCCTTTGGTCGTCCTCATTTCTCATTACGTATAGCATAATGAAAACGAGAACATGTTGTAATTTTAACTTATCTAACTTGTTTAACACTTCCCAATTCACGTGGCAGTGCCCCCATACCCTTCCCCCTTGCCCTATACCCCTACCCTTCTCTTGTAAGTCTTGGGAAAATGTTTCCCACCAACTGGTACTATTTTGGTCCTATATTATAGCTAATTTCAGAATGATCTTTATAGCAATAGATTATTGAACTGAAGATTTACGTGTCAGGGTAGGGAGGGGGGAGGTGTACACGATGCAGGCACCATCCTCTACTTTAAAATCAACATGTCGATCCTATAAAGCATATCAAGGTTCATTGGAAATGACATTTATTTTTTGATAGTGATCATGTATGGCATATTTGATATAGGCTAACATGGCGTTAAGTTTCTCTGTATATTATATTAGCTGGATAATTTGTAATAGACTTATAAACATCAAATCATTTATCACTTCGTTGTTATGACGATATGAATATTTATCTATGTGGGTAGAACTGTTTATTTTTAAAGCAAAGTTCAAGGATTTCCAGTACATTTTTTGTGAAGGTATATATTCTACCATGTTGATTGTACACTTAAGCTAGTGTTTATTGTTCTGATTACTAACTATAATAATCCGTTACCTATAGTGTTCAGTCCTATGTTATCTAACTCCACGCATGCATAGTAACATTTGTATATACTGTAGACGTAGACTTATCTTTTCATGTTGATTCTCCGTTGGCGCTTGATCCTGCAGGTGTGACAGGGGAACGAGCCTTATCGCTCTACAGGATAGCGGAAATGAAAAGCAGAAACAAGGTGTGGGGGGGGGGGGACTAAACTAGACAAAAGTTACTCGAGTCATTCAGCACATATATCAACAATGCGCTTCGTGACGAATACGGACAGTACCTATACTACTTCTGTAACTACTGGCTCGTTTGAGTCAACACACAAACAAACAGAATTACACAAAATGCATATATATAGTTATGCGATGTATATATATTCATAACTACGAAGTAAAGAAAGAAAGAGAAAAGAGGATAGCAATGGAGATAAACAAACTGTCACTAGTCGTTGTAACAATATTAAACTACAAAACAACACAGTCAATCCCATCTCGGAGTGGATCACTAGTTGGGGGTGGGGGCTCACTCCCTCTCTAGACCCGCTCGGCCGTCTGGACGATCCAGGGAACATCATTGCCTGGTGGGGAGGGGGGAATCTTACGACCAGGGGAAGGGAGGACTAGAAAGTGGAGCAAACTAGACAAAATTATTATTCAGATAGGAAGCGTAAAAACAAAACAAGAACTGGCTAGAGTAGTCTATATTGTATGTTACATATCCAATAATCAATAAAAATGTTTTATTGTCTAAAGCCCATTGTGACTAAAGGCCTGTCTCTTTTGTTCCGGTTAGACACATTCCATGGTTTGTGTAATTTCTTCTGACGCATCCAAAGCCAATGAAAATCGGTTGAACACGATGCCTTCAACAACACCCCCTCCCATCTAAACAGTTTTCAAGTTAGCGTCACGTGATTCCATGAATTGTTCATCCGGGCGTATACGTGAATAACAATTAGGCTATACACGAGAGGTGATATCTTCTACGAGTTATAGGAGCATATTTGGTGTTGAAGGAATTCGTATGCATGGGTGCTTCTCGCTATTGCTCCGTCATTTAATAAATCGGGAATGTAAAGATATAAGACTACATGTTTGTCTTTGTTTTTCTGCGCATGTAGGTTAAAGATTTCAGGGAGGGATTTGCCCAAAATTTCTGGTATGTTACCCTTTGTTTTCAAAAATCTTCGTTTCAAGGACACCAAACACAGGTTTGTGCAATGTCCTAAGACGATTTTCTGGAATAGTTTTGTCTTCTTTGAAATAAGAAGATCAGATTATTGAAATGATATGTGGGCTTGTAATTATGGGTTAAATTATCGAGGGCTAATAAAAACGACATGTTGAAGAGCACAACTTACTCCACGTCATATAGTTAAGGAGTTTCCCCAGATTTAACAAAACTTCAAATGTGTATTGTCTTGGAAATGAAAGAGCTAGCCGAAATATTTCAACTGTTTTTGAATGAGACTTTCACACACAACAGATGCACTGAATATGGGCCAAATTGGCTAGATGTCCGTAATACTTTAACGTGGAAAGATTGTGTATAAGTTCATGGTTTATCCATTATGTTGATATTTTGTAGAAGGGCGGTTGAAGGGTGGGGTTGGGGGGGGGGGGGGTAGAGGGTTATTGACCATGCAAACGTTACCTTATATATATATATATATATATACGTATGTATATATATATATATGTATGTATATATATGTGTGTGTGTGTGTATGTTCCTCTACATTATATATAAATTTCACTCATTCGTATGATCACCGGGGTTATTGTTGTTTAATGTAGTCGACATGTTATATCCCTTTATGTGAGCTGGAGAGATGAGCAATTTCTTGTTTCCCCAGTACAGTAGTATAAGAGCGATTGCGTTTAATCAGGATTAGGGTCATTAAAGGGTTAGGGTAAGAGTGTCATTGTCGATAAGAGGGGTTAAGAAGGGTTATGAAGGGAAGGTCGGAGAAGCAATGAATGATCGAGTAATCTCGCCATAATATCAGATCCACGAGATTACATTGCCACGTGACCAGCATATCGTCGTCTGCGTCCCTTAATATCAGGTTTGGACCAATTCAAGCAATTGTTCGTAGTAATGCACCGGATAAAGTCGACGCGATTCCCATCTGAAATCTTATAAGATCAATAATCTCCTCAATGCTGACATAGCGTATTATTCTAGAATGTTGGGTGTTTCATGGAGGGGGGGGGGGGGGGAGATTATCAACCTACATCTTTTCGGCGCCGTTGTTATGGGAAGGTTTACAAAGGGGTGCCAATCACTTAGCTATTCTAAAAGAACTGAAAATCCGCTCTGATATATAAGCTTTATGTTGACAGGTGCCTGAGTATATCAAGCAAGTACAGTATATTTGTTCCTTAAAACACCTTAACAAGATTGAAGAAGTCGGAACGGCAAACAATAAAGCAACTCTATGGCTAACCAGGGAGTTTTTATGGTCCATAACAACTCCCTGGGCTAACAAACCGCAATGTTGCTTTTGGCTGTAAGCTTTAAACGTGATCAGCTTTTGAGCACATATAAACATCACACATTTTATTAAAATTCTCATGTATGCACACAGGCAATGTACACAAAGTAAGAGATTTCACACTTGACGTGCTGTGTGTATACAAACTTTACCGACAGGATACGGTACCGCTCTTTACCGGTTCAATCGGTTAAAGAGGCCTTTTGATTGCTTAAAAGATTAATTGCCTACTTCTAAACCAAAAGATAAATGCTCAAAGTAAATTATGATCAATTTGCATCCTTCGTACTGGGCCTAATAGGATAGAAAAGTTTTTCAATTTAAAAGGAGGTGTCGAGTGTGTAAAGATAAACCTGCATGCTATGTCACCCTACTTCAGCATTGCCTACTTCTTTTCTATTTTCTTTCATTGATGTGTTTTTAAAATCAGGTTCACAAAGGCTTTGATTAGTCAAATTACCTCTTTTTCTTGGGGGGGGGGGCCAATTGAGAGATGTTTTTTTTTTTAATAAACCCAGGAGTTGAAGTTTAATTTCGGTTATAATCGGGACAGAAACATGTTGGACTAATGTCTGCTCCATTCACAGTGATATATTTTTCAACAGGAAAGGAGAGACAATGTCCTATGGGGCCTCATAGGTCAAACCCCACCGCATGCTTCCACTCCAAGGTTACGGGGGATTCGTGAATAATTCCAGGCGAAAGTTACCAAGCTTCCTATCGTCGGGTTGTGCCTGACAAACCTAAGAAGAAGACAAGCCTATGATACCTTGGTATCCCAGATGATATTAATCCCGCTCCAGCCCACGCCTATTATTTGTGAAGCATTTCACGCACCCCTGGACGTATAATAATGAGAGCTAAACGTTAAGTTTCTTTCTTCTCTTCAGTTGAATATACCTTTGTGTGAATGGGTCGTTTATACGACGCGTGAACTCCATCTCTGTATGAGCCATGTCTATATATACTGCAGGTTGGTACGTCGAGCTATGTCAGTGAAACGAAACAAGCAAATAATGAAGTCACGGACTTAGTGTAACTTAAGTAACTTATCAGTTTAAGTTTTCTACTGTTTTCAAATTTGTTGAAAGGGTTTACAATAATTGACTAAGACCGGGGACAATGATATAACTCGACTCTTTTTCCATATCTTTAGTTTTCCTCAAGTTTTTTTTATTATGAAAATGATAAATATATTATCCTTCATCCTATATATATTTCCCAGGGCTCTCGTATTGAACACGCGTCCAGGAGATCTTCGCCCCAACACCCCAACCTTACCCCCACCCCTCCTTTCCCATGACAGGACTGTTGCGAGGCGAGAAACACGATACCCTTTCATTTATACTTTAATCGCCTACAAGAACAAACTTGCAACCCAGGGATCACCCTCAAACATTTCCATTCTATGTTCTTCTTTTTTTTTCTTCACGAGGAAGCTTGATCGTTTTCACTTTCCTGAATTTATCACGTTTGTATACCTTTTGATATTCCGAAATGTTGATGAGCTTCCGAAGCTACCCCCCTCCCCCACCCCAACACACGTCACTTCTGTCTCCACCTCTCTCTCTCTCACTCTGTCTGTCTTATTACTTTCCACTGATTGTTTATTATATTCACCAAATGAGGTCCGAAAACCATCAATCAGTTATTTTCATTTTGACTTGCAAAAACATTAATGTTCCCTAAAGCTGTAAACGTAACCTAGTTATAATAAACAGATAATAAAAAACAGGATATCAATAAGTTATAATTTATTTGGACGGAACACAGATCATTCAACGGATCAAACTTTGCCCGAAAAGATTTGTCAACCTGAATCAAAATGATTTATAGAGCAAAACAGGTGAAAAAAATAAAAATAAATTCTTCTCTGACATAACAAACTGCCTCAAAGGAATATCCCTTTGGAGGAATACTGCTACTGGAAGGTACAACGGAAGTTGATCGATTTCTACTATGTTGAATATTTGTTTGTCAACGTGGGTCCCCCTATTCCCGCTCTACCCCTTCCCTCCCCGCCTCCCCACCCCTCTCCCTTTCTCTATGTCTCCCTCTCTCGCGAGCTCTCTTCACTTCTCCCCTGGTCGTGACGAAATTCTTATAGATCTTAGTATCTCTTCTCGGCATCTATTTGTATTTAGCTTTATATGGTAGCTATATTATAAATTTCTTTGCCAACAACAGCCTGTGTTGCCGAGGGTCGGGTGAGTGGGGAGGGGAGGGGTTGGGTTAGTGGGATGGGGAGGGGAGGGGAAGGAGGTAGGGTCAAGTAAGATGTGGTCGTCATTAGGAGGAGAGAGGACGGGAAGGCCACGGCCCTCGATAAGTTTCATTACGAGGACGTGGTACACGCCACAGACGGTAGTTTCAACATCACTGGACATTGGACTGACTCCTCCCCTCCCCAACCATTCCCCTCACCTCCCTCTCTTATCCCCAATGTGAAACGTGTCCACAGGGCAGAACGAACCAAACGGAACCATTGTAGTCGAATATATTAACGTTACAATGCAGATCCGGCGTTCCATACGAACTCCTACCTAAATATTATGCAAATAAAAAGTAAAACACACTCAACTTATTTAGTCTCTGTACTCTCGTGTGAACCCTCTGCTAAGGAGTTGACATTCTTTTCCAGAGGAAAAGTCATTGACTCAAAGTCCAATGATCTGTCATTTCAGCAAACCAATAGAATTAAGAGCTCATTTCTTCATCGCAGATGGACAATCCGATAAATCTCTTTGGTGTATGTGTTATTTATTTCTTAATCTACTTATGGGCTTAAATGGGAAACATATCTCATTGGATTTCCCTGCATGCATTAACCTTTGCTCTTTCTTGAAACCTTATATTTTATGTGTTTTAGGTATGTCTGTTGTTATTACTAGATATATAAATATATGCACCATCTGGATTTCCAGTCATTCAAATGGGGAATATTATGATTTTAGTCAATGATCACACAGATAAAAATATCTCACCAAGATGACAAAAGTGAAAATTATAGTGATATAGTTTCAGAATTTCAATATAATAGCTTTAAGATACCGAATGTGTTATGAGCGCTATACACCCACGCATAACCGTGTAGTAATAATCTATTTTCCAAATACTGAAAGGATCATAAACTTAAAATCAAATATTTAAAGAATCAAACGGTAAAGAACGTGTATATTATCAGACACCAGACGGCTGATAACATTAGGCCTATTATACACACTATCAACAGCTATAATCAACATACTTGATCAAGCGCGCAATCTGGTCTTTCAATTTCAAACAATTAACTTGAAATTAAATTAATCTATTAGATTTGAATATTCCGTTTTCAATTACAATTACAATCGCTACAGCAGACTTGTTAACTCTCTCGATATTGTGTTAGGCAATCCCATTGCAAGGTCTCTGGACACTATATGCTAATCTTCCGGCAAATGTTGATTTCTGACTGGGTTTGTTATTTTTCTTTCTTCATTTAAATCGGCCCGTACGTGATATGGTGTTACCTGTCTTAGGAACGTATAGAGAAAATCTACTTTGTCTTTTGCGAAGAATATGATTGCATATAGGTGACGTATAAAACCCAAATTTGTTTCATGTTTACCTTTCATTTCGTTATCATGTTTTGGTGGATTTTGCCCCATTCTCACTGCTTTTTCATAATCTCCCCCTTATTTTTTGGAATAAAAAATTGTAAACGTTCTATTTAGTGTGAAAGACAAATTTGCATGGTCTGTCATAGGCTTTAGGGTGTTACTGTGAACCTATAATGTTATTCTCATATGAACCCTCATATAATGGTCATTCACCTTTTCACGTACATGTCAATATTTTGAGGGCAACAATATGTTACTTTCATACCTATTGCATAACAATGAAGCTATTATCCTTAGGCTATAGGCTATATCGTATAGACTATATCCACTATATGGTTACAGCCTTACAGTTTTAATAAAACTCACATTTTATTTACTGATTTCAGACATGGTCTTTCGCCTCGGGTAAGATAACTATTAGAAAACGATACCGTAGTGTATTCCAAAGGGTCATTTTAAAATCAACAGAAAGTTATATATCGGACAGCCTCGTTTATACATTTCGCACCTGCCGAAGATGGTCAACTACAAGCATTCCCTGCAGGATAATAGAAGTCGCCCACTGTTACAATTATTTATGAAAACATAAGGGAAAAAACCCCTTTCATACATCAAAATTCACGTTACTCTAAAGGATAGGAAACCATGCAGATGATGGTCAAACTGAGGCGAATTTGACTAAGATTCCAATTTAGGACGACATAAATTTGAGAATAGGATAAATTTGTCAGAACTCAACTTTTTTTTCCCTATATACTTGGAGGTGTTACTTACAACACTTGTCTGTCACATCTCGCTGACAAGGTAGTTCAGTACCTGGAAGTGTCCTAAATTTATATTTCTTTTGTAATATAATGCTGAATGATTTAATTGTTATCTTGAAATATGCTAAATATCTCTCCCACCACCCCCCCCCCCCTCCCCCCACACACACCTACGCAAAACTGTTAGTAATGTCCAAAATTCACGATAGGCTATATATGTAGGCGTTATATTGTTTTTTGTTGATAACGCTAATTAGACACATTAACACTTTGCACAACTGTATTTGATGGGGTATATAGCCAAAGACACTTCAAAGAATGAAACGACTGGCTAGAAACCTACACATACCATTTAAGCAGTGTTTTGTATCACATGCGGTAGAATGCACACTTCACTGTATAGACGCAGCCACATGCCACAAACCCGTATACAAAATGAGATATCTTCTCTCACCCACTCACCCAGTCACTGACCCCATCGCGCTGTGATTGTTTTGAAAGCAAACTAACCGTTTTATTGGCATTTCAGAGGCTCATTCTCCGCCATTTTAAAACATATATATATATTTATTTCAACAACATACCAATCAATCTGCTTACACAAAGCAGATTTACCAACCGTGGAGAATGGGAAGAATTACCCATACAGGGTAATACTTTCATACCAGGAGTAACTCATATAGTCTCACAAAGTGACGTCACTAGAATGGTCCCAAGCACTCAACATTAATCAGCATATTATAAATGACATGCAAGTAGGGCCTGGCCATATCAGTTTGTCGTTCTCAAAGAGCTTCTAAAATTCTACGAAAATACGACCAACATTTTTTTTCTAGTTTTTTCTTTTTACCATCTATTATCACACAGTGGGGGACCGACGCCGCCCCTCTAACGTCCCTCTGTGTAACCAACTCATTCTATTGGTTACAGGGCACGTTGTTGTAATGTTTCTACTTACATCTAAATTCATCCTTATGTAAAAAAAAAATACACCCAACAACAACATCAGTTTAAATATAGATCTGGCTTTATGAACCGAGGGATGAACAGGGTGCAAGATATCCTCAATTGGAATAAAACGACTGGACAGCTATACACAATTATAGGTAGTACATATTGACCTAATTTATTTATAGCATGCTAGCAATATATATATATATATATATATATATATATATATATATATATATATATAGCTACTGTACGTTATCAATTACAGGGACAGTATATAGCATTAATATAGAATACCTTTGTCTTGGTTGCTACTTGACCGAGTTATTGGAACAATTTGACCCAACCCCATGGGAGATGTAAATAGGATCAATATGATTTTTTTTCTTCTTCAATTAAAAGAGAATAAAAAATAATCAAATGCATCCTAGAAGACTCAAAACAAGTTTGGATAAAATATTAAAAACAGTTCCTAAAATATTCGTCAGTTGTTCACCGCGTGAACAGCTTGACGCGATCTCGATGAACAAAAATGCAGTTTATTAGTAGCAAGTGATATGTAGCACATCGCAGGTAAAGTTTGCAATCCAACCGGTACACCTGGCACCTTGGTGGATCTCCGATGACCTGTTTTAATAAAGCCAGTTTAAAGGGGAGCATGTTCATAGAGTTGGGTATCATAAAGAATTCCGTGCAACGGGATTTCATAAGGTCATGTTGAAGATAACTTATGACGAAAATGATTAGCACTGACTCCCGTTGCAATATAGGTATGTCGTGTAAATATGTGCAGGTGAGAAACATGCGAAAGGGAACGGAGGAGTGAGGGAGGAAGCGTGTAGGTGAGGGGAGGGGTGGGGAGATCTAGCAGGCAAGGTTTGGCAAAGACTCGGTCTCGTTTTCGCAGTCTGCAAATGATATATCACCAAAGAAGTCTCTTTGTAGACATATAATATCTCGAGAAAGTCCTCCTTTACTTTTCAAAGCAAACACCTTTTAATCTGTATACAGACAGATACACGTTCATAGAAGGTGTACCGTTATAGCTTATTCTACTTTACATAACAAAAAATAGGGGGGGGGCGAAAAGTGTTATAGTAATTAACTGTCAAAATATGGTACGGCTAAATGATACATATTTAATGTACTGGATGGAAAGCTATGATTCACAAGATTCGTATTCAGCAATTCTAAGGTACCGTAGTTACTGAGTGACTCTTATTACGGCGGGTACATCTGGATAGACTATGGTGGTACATGGGTGCAACCAGACCTGATGAGAGGAGCTTACAGGACCCGGATTCAATTCCAGAGCCTTGGGTTAATAAGGACGGACGGTATAGACTCGGGAAAATTTGCGATAAAGAATAATGCTTCCTCATTTTCATAATATACGGTAGTTAAGAAGAAATGAAGACTTGAGGAAAAAATGGGGGGTCGGGGAGTATGTGATATGATTTTATTCGGGGCCCCGGAGAGCAATCTGTCGCACCAATCACTGAACAGTTAAAGCGGCTTGTGGCTTTTGGATAATATAATCAACAATGTAGGTCGTTTCCGAGAAAAAGATGTTAAACTTTTGTAAATGTGTATGTAAAGAAATTACTTCTTTAAAAGAAGGTGTCTGATTGATGAAATGTTAAAGGCCGTATCAAATTCATCGGTTCCTCGCAAGTCACAGAAATTGAAGCAAAGCTATTCTAGGATGGTGTGTTATAATGAACATCACATATTATTCTTGAGTAAGAACAGTTTGACCAAATTGCAGACCAGTTACAACTTTACCGCGTTCTTTGTATTAGTATACTGTACATGACCACACGTCCAAACCATCACACCCGTACACGTATATTGCCCACCTGTCGCCAGTTTTTGCCCTTTTAACCAGCCAACTTCCGATCTGCAACATAACCTTTGTCTCGCAACAGGCACTAAAACGGTATACCATTTCATATATATATATACATATGTATTCATATATAATGTACATTTATATATATATACTAACATGGCAACATCAAAACGTGTTAAAATTTGATAAACATATCTTATTTAAATATGAAGACTGAATTTTCACAGCAATGGTACATTGAAAATTGTCACAGGATTTTACAAGATCTTCTTTTGGTTGTATAAGAAACGTTGCATACAAAATGGGTGTAACAAATTTGTTAATTTTACATCACGTCACTTTCCTCGAAGATAGATATTCATTGAGATGACAGGGCAGTTGACGTGCAAAATTGCCAACCAACGCCAATACTTATGTTTCAACATCAAATTTAAGACTCACATACTGTAAAGATATATATTAATATGAAAATCTATGATGATTCATATCAACACACATTTAGAGAGATTTTTGTTTTGCCTATATTCATTTCCATCGCTAATACTCTGTTCCTTTAAAGAAGTCGCCAAAGATTAAAGAAAGATTCAAACACGCATCGCAGTGAGATCTCAACAGGTCTCCACTTAAAGCAATTGAATTTTACAATTAACCAATCAGATGCTGGCCCCCTGACTACACGCCCACACGTAGGAATTGAGTCTGCGTATATACATATATATATATATATATATATATATATATATATATATATATATATGTATATAAAGTATCATATCTCAACATTCATGAGCCAGCAGGCACATGACCATTCTAACCCGATATATTCTTTACTATAACACATACGGCAAGCTGAACGGGCACTCTACTTCTACAATGTCGAACATACAGTTAAAGTATCGACATAAGGGGACTTGGGCTGAGAGTGGATCATGATAACTGTAACAATTTTATTTAATCGCATTGCTATAAAACAACATTTATTTTAATTCTTTCTCGAATGGGCCTGTACAAACAACCCTCTATAGCCAACAGTCATCATAGTTAGTCTGGAATGTTAACCTTTTGAGTTGAAAATTTGTAAATCCATGTCACTCCCCGACCCCGCAACGATATGTTGATTGTAATGAGACAATAGAAACGGTTACGGAGCTTGCAAAACAATAACTTCAAATGCTTTGTTAAGGTTTATATAAATTCGTTTCATTTTTTGTTTGACAACATCGTTAGACATTTCAAATGAATATATTCCCACTACACTGAGACTGTATAGTGTACTTGATCTTTGTACAGGGAATGAATGTCGAATCACGCGAATGACTTATATACTGACATGAACACTGTACTATATATGTAGTTGAACCTATTATGTTTTGTGTTTTTCGCAGAACCACTGGAATCCTGACTTGGACAATTTATAATTGGACACGTCTATACGTTTAAGCTGTATTATATCTGCCTCGTGACGTAGGTAGCATAAATTATCAGCTTGGGATAAGATTCTTCATAAGCCACCAAAAATATCGGCAAATTTGAGCCCAACTTTTTTTTTTTTTTTTATGAAATACGTATATCATTATATTAGTCCAAGTTAGTGTTGATGACGTCATACCCTATCGTACCTTAACCTTCATCAACAGATCACAGTTTTTTAAAGTTGACGGTGATTATGTTATTTAGGAGCACAGCAGGTGCGTAGCCAGGAATTTGCCAAGGGAGGGGCGAAACTGTAGATTCGGCATTGCAAACTATCTAAGCGTAGCGCCACCATGATTGGCGCGAAGCGTACAAGAAAATTTTGGCTGAAAATGCCTCCCAGATCGCTGGAAAAGGCACTTCCCAGGCCTTGTAAGTTGCATCTTAGCATTTTCTCTTTTGAAAATACTAACGATATCATAAAAACATTAAAAAAAATTTTAAAATATGCTCAAGGGGGGGGGGGGCGGCTGCCCCCTTCGCCCCCCCCCCTTGGCTACGCGCCTGGAGCACAGTATTACTCTGGAGGTCTCAAAGTACAGTATATGAAATAAGCAGAACCTTCTTATATGTGTGCAGTATAAACAGTGAGCTTCGAATAATGGATCTTGACATACACATGTTGAATACATATTTTGGTTGGTTGTTACATTACGATAATATAACCAAGGCAAACAAAGGTGTCAAAATAAAAACGAAATAGGATTTCAATTTTCATCAACATAGGAGAATATCACTGTATGAATGTTAGTCATTATCATAATGAATCTATTGATAGTACTCAATTATCTCGTTCTTTAACTGTACGTTTAGTCAGTATTCTACAAAGTAGTTGGTATAAGTTAATGTTGTTCTGCAGTCCATATTGTATCGTTTATTCAAGTTCCATCTTTCTCATATTGATATGTATTTAAAGTTGTATGTTTGTGTTCAATTTGATGTCACCCAGCGAAACAATCAACCTTCCTGTAAACTTCCCCCACCCCTACCCCACCCCAACCACAACCTTCATCTTCTCCCAGACGTCTACGGAAAAACAAACTGAAACGCCTGTGCACCCTAAATATGCCTGTGGATGTGACCTTTATGCAGCTGCATGTTTGCGCTTCCAAAATACGCCCCTCCCCCCCCCCCACCCCACCCCACCCACACACACACACACCCTTTCCTCACCCTGGAAAGCCTGATACCGCCACTGCCAGTCTACGATGAATTACATCAGCTCTACCACTCCATAAACTTTAATAGGGATGATGTCGTCATCACTGAAATTCCCGTATATTTATTGGAATGGCGTTTCATATTGATGACTCCGCGGACGCACGACCGTTCTAGTTTATAATGCTATATATGCAGGCGCGTATCCAGGATTTTCTAACCCGGGGGGCGCGAATTACCATCTAAGCGGAGCGCCACCATCGGTTGGCGCGGAGCGTACAAGAAAAATTTTTGGTTTTGATACCCCCCAGATCACCGGAAATGGCACTTCTCGGGCTTGAAAATGAGCAACCAGATGTACACTTTTGCCTGAAAACCGCAAGTATTTCCCAAAAGTTTTTTTTCCATCCATAACCTTTTTGAAGATTGTAACCAGTCACACATCATGTTCGACCTGATTGCATGTCCTATGGATGATTGCTTTTGTAGGTGATTCTACGTCACGGCCCACAATATCCGAAAGCCCCACTTTTCAAGATTTTAAGCCGATTATTTGTTGAGAATTTGAAACTTCCCATTTCTTGTGAATAAAAATCACTTGAAAACATACCCATGATGTTGCACAAAATTCAATCTATGGACAACCAATATAGAAAAACCTACCTCCTTGAACCCCTAATAGACAGGTCAAAATTGCACGAGTAGAAGAAAGTATGATGAAGAATGTTGGTGATGAAATTTTGGAAAATTCCGACACAGTTAATTTCTTGGTGTAGAAATATTGCAACCTCTTATAATGGCTATTATAAAACTTGGTTGAAGGAAATGAAAAATAGCAGATATTTCCGATATCAGGTATATCGAAACCGAAGACTACACACATAGGCGTAGGTCCTGTAGGAGGCGGGGGCTGATAATGGCATCGATATGTTGAACGCGCGCGAAGCGTACAAGAAAAATTTCGGCTTTTTTTCGCCCCAAATCCCAAATCCAATTTGGCTCCTACGCCTTTGACTGCACACATAAACAGTTTTTTGAGGCTGTTCATCGTGGAACATGCATTTCAATGCTCACTGATATGATGTTATATCTGCTCTTTGCTTTACAAATTCGAACAGGCGTGTAGCGAGTAATTGCCAAGGGTGGGGCAAACTCCCCTGTAGGCAAACTATCTACGCGAAGCGCCACCATGTGTTGGCGCGAAGCGTACAAGAAAAATGCCTCCCAGATTGCTGGAAATGACACTTCCCAGGCCTTGTAAGTTGCATCTACGCATTGTCTATTTTGAAATTACTAGCGATGTCATAAAGAAAATTTGCACGGGGGGGGGGCGGTCGCCCCCTTCCCGAAATGCGTCATGTTCCCCGACGACTCGGTCGAGTTCAAGACCAGCCACAGTTGGTTCCATATAGCACAATTGTACAACAATTTATACAATTGTTTAAGGCGTCCATACACACACACGCGTTATGATAGACCATATATAGTATTTATATAGATACATTAGTGAGAGAGGAAAAATGGAAACGTCAAAAATGGAGTTGTCGGTGTAAGGGGTTGGGTGAGGCGCACACCCCTTCCGTAATCCTTGATCTGTCACTGGCTACCCTGTGTATATAATAGGGATCAGCGCTTTAAATATGACTGTTCCTCTTTCTCTTCCCGAGGTCTTGGCTCTCTTCTACTCCCTCCTTTTCTCCTTTTTCTCTCTTTTTTCTTTTTCTTTTCCCTTCTTTTCTCTCCTCCTTTTCTTTTTCCCCCCTCCTTTTCCCTTTTTTCTTCTCTTTTTTTTCTCCTCTTTTCCTTACCCGGGGGGCGCGCGCCCCCAACGCCCCCCCCCTGGATACGCACCTGATATGTTTTTATGTTTAGCGTACATACGAACTTTGAACATTTTATTTTGTGTTATCGTCTGCAAACAATGTAATATCACCCAAAGCTTTCATCGGCAAAGAACAAGTTATGTCGTTAAAACAGACACATATGGATTGTAGTATTCGGATGTGGTGGGGGGGGTGGTGGTTGATTAACTCGAGACGGGGGACTGCAATGATCTTACCAAGTAATCACCACCCCTTCACTCCCACACCCACTCCCACTCCACTCCCCCCCCCCCCCCCCGCCAATAAACGTTCCAGTTCGCTGAGGTAGCAGCTCTCATATTTTCGCAAGATTTTATGAAGTTTTGCTTCAACTTGCTAAATGGGTCTTTTACAATGCTACTTCGGATTACTGAAATTTCCTGTCAAATTTGTTGTGGATATCTATCAAACCGGTTGCTTTGCAGTTGCTTTGTGGTATTTACCTCATTCTTGCTTTCATTGAATAATACTGTTTTCAGATCGATTGTTACTCTCGAGATTGCCGAAGATTAAACCTCCAAGGTATAATGAACTTTGGACAACTTAACTCAGAGAGAACTACCAACTTATGCTATTAGTTTGCTCACTTCTTTCACGGGCTACCGATAATAAGGTGCCCGCTTAACGTCAACACAAAAGGATGTCAACTTCTCTACTATAAAGAATAGTCTACGGCCTGGCGTTTGATAGACGTTAAATCCTTGGTTTCAACCTTTTTTCGATCACGAGCCCAATTCGTCTTCCGAGCCGTCCTCGCGAGCCCATACCCTACCCTGCAAAGTTATCAACTTCATAAAATCAATTTCACAGCGTTTATTAGTGTATTCTTGACACAAGTGACCCGGGGACTCAATCAGAGCTATGTATGTTCCTCCGTGATCAGATGACAGGTACTGCCCAATTAGAGCCTATCCCAAAGATTTCTTGCAACCCTCAATGGTACACTGGTTTCATAAGAAATGTGTGACCGTTATCACTATCAGAATAATGCAGAAAAATGGAGATGAACAATGCAATAAAAAAGCAGCAAAACCGTTTGACGTGTGCATATGAGGCCCAGTAGTAAGGAGATATATTTCGAATCGGTGAGGTAATTTCTATTTATTGAAAACAAATTAACAAATAAAGAGAACGTAATAATACTTTGTGTATTGACAATAGAACGGGAGAACTGATAGAATACTTGCTGCGTGCACTGGGAAGAGCTGGGTTCGATTGAGCAAGGCTTCTACACATCATAACCTTGGTAAATACGTAATACGTAGTGTGCAGTGGTTGGTGGGAGTCACCGAATTCTGTTTTACTAGTCTTATAGGGTTAGGGTTGAGTAAATTTTACCCGTTGTACAAGGTTTCATCGAAGAGGCTTCCTAAGAAACATCATCATGTGCCTTCGCCACCAGCCCCCCAAAATGCCACAATTTTTAATCATTACTGGGGCAATGCTCGCGAGCCCACAAAATCGGCTTCGCGGGCCCAAATGGGCCCGCGAGCCCAAGGTTGAAAACCACGACGTTAAATGATGGTATAGACTCGTCGTGAAATCATAGTAGTAAACACGCCTGCAAATTATGTACAGATTAAAAAACACTGCATATGGTGTTTCTGTGTCGATGTTGATACCGTGCAAGGTGTTTACTTCATGTTGACAATAAAACTCCATTGAACTGTCAAATACAAATATTTCAGTAAAAGGACGCAAATTGTAAATGTCTTTTGCTTGTATTTTTTATGCGTTTAATATTACTGTGAAAAAATTCTGAACGACTATTTTCTAGTTTGTTTTAAATAGGCCTACATGAATTTAAGCCTTCCAGGACGTAAAACCTGTTCGATGAATTCATTGAGTGGAAGACGGACGGTGATCCAGAGAACAACATGTGATCAACCACAGACGTATGACTATAAGGATAGAGTCTCGTGACGTGGGGTGGGGGAGGGGTTGGGGAGCGGAGGAGCCGAACCATATTTTAAAATCACTGAATTATATCAAACATCTGCAAAAGTGTAAATTAACGTCAGATATAGGTCCCGACGCACCGGGAAGCTTTTTACTTACTGATTGAAACTGTTTATATCCCCCTCCCCTTAAAAAGGACAATACTTTCTTATCTGAAGCCCCATGGGAAGGGATTGGTATGGGGGAAAGACAGTTCACAGTTTCTATTGATCGACGATAAAGATGATATTGATGAATTAATGAATAAATTGATTGATTAATTAATTACTGTTCATCGAATCGAAATTTCATAAACAATGATCTTATCTTAATTTTCCTTGCTGGAGTCATTATACTACTAAATACGTTACCAATAAACCCATTCCACGAAGGCAACAAAACAGCGTTTGTCCTATATATAGGTAACATACAAGAATATAAATATGACAACTATAGCTATCTATACAGGAATACCGTTCTTATATATCCCCACAATCTCTCTAGCCATCTTTCTTCAGCAGTTTCAGGGTAGTCAGAGACTTTTTGTGGTTGATAGGGGAGGTTAAACTTAGGGCAAACTACAATTATTTAGATCATACCAACGATTCAAGCCTTTGCAAGGGATAATTTGCATTGGACACGAAGCTACGTACACGCTAAGAACTGTTGGGCAAATTTAGTTGGGTAATAATTTTTTTGGCAAAAATTGCCCAACTCCTAAGAGTCAATTACTATGTTTGTAAGCAAAATGTTGCTTCATGCACTTAGCAAAGGGTTTGTGCCAAATAGTTGAGCACAAAGAGTGTTGCGTGCAACAAATTCGTTTGGCCTTCATTGTTCTGCACTGCAATCGCGCCATACCGTACCTGTGCGCAGTCTCAAGCTCCGAAAAGCGAACGGTGATTTGTCGTAATACTTGCTCTATGGCCGTAATTCATCATGTCAGAGCCTGAAGTCAAATCAATTCTCACCAGATGGGGAATGGATGAGCTAATAGAGACTTTTGAAGGTAGTTATTTGTAATTTCCTTCGCCAAAACCGTAAAATTATGCATGTGCGGCATACACGATTTTAACTTCCGTCCGTTGGCCTAACGCGAGGCTAGGTCGCCGTTACTATTTGTTGTAGGCATATACGTTAGCCTAGAAGTAGTAACAGTAACGTTTTAAATTTTAGCTTAGCAAGTAGGTATTATTAGTGTTAAGATGTAATGTGAAGTCTTATGTTATGAATATGATAATGGCCTAGGCTAGTACACAGAAACTGTGGTCACGCTCCACCGAAAGTATGCACCAAGGGCCTAGTCTTGGCCAGACATTTCGTACTCATTCTTTGTGATAGTGATGATTTGGTGAGCCTAACACCATGATTAGCCTAGGCCTAGTTACAGAGTTTTTACCAGTTGAAATGTTGCTTAGGCCTAGGTTGCAATTGAGACCTGTAATAGGCTAGCTATGCTGGATTACTGGAGGTCCAACATAGGACCAGGCCTTAGCCCAGCCTACCGCAAGTATGCTATATCACCACTCAGTTATGGTTTAGTTATTTTCCTCAAGTCTTATTGGGAAGTTGCTGCCACTGGGGGAGGGGGTGTCCCATGCATGACCACTTTGTAAAGCTCAAGCCTGTATAACATTTGACCTAGGCCGACATTGTGTGAATGAAAGGACAATTACCCGTTCTTCGAGTTCTTTAAGAAAAATCTGTAAGTTTAAGAATAAATCATGTACTTATTTGAAAACCGTTAAGTATTGTGAGTTGCTACAGTATTTCAATTCCCAATCCGTTTTCATCCTGTATGGCCTAGTCTGTTCCTCGATTTGATGTAAACATTTCTTTAATAAACCATCTAATTAGCAGCACAAATATAGTGTTTAGATTACATTGATAAATTGTCAAAATCAGTCAAAATCCAAACCTACTATGTACAGCAGTTTTGCTGTTGTACATCTACCCTCAAAAGCGCAGCGCACAATAGGTATAGTGTAATCAAATAGAACTTGCATATTAAACTGAGACTGCTCTGTTTCATTGTTATGAATCTGCTGTGCGGCAAATAGTAACACGTACAATACTACAATAGCTGTAGGTTGGTTACGCGCAAAGTATGTTGGCGATTGTAGGCCTATGTAGGCTAACTATATGAACCGATGCATTATGAAAGTTTGTTATCGTAGTTTGCATGACTATCATGATAATAAGATTGGTTTTTGGAAAAATATAAGAAACTATTAAAAGTAGAATTTTGAATTTTCTATCAGGAATAGGCCTCTACGGTAGAGATTTGCCCACACCAAGTAGATATAAAGCGCCGGGCGGGATTTTTTAATTACTGCCAGGCGGAAATTCCTAGGGCTGGGTGGAACCGCCCGACAGGGGCACATCTCTGGAAGAAAAATGGACAGCTGACAAGTTTGCTTGTTTTGATTTTTTATTCAGGAGTTGGCTTGTGCTATGTTAGTATTTACAGGAATGGTGGTCTATGTTTTCTTTAATTTGCATTCAGTTGGTCTTTTAAAGCCACCTAGGTTACCAATTTCAAACATTGGTCAGTAGTTTTTTCAAATTGTTTTGATCACATTATTCACATAGATATGAATAGGTTTTAAAGTAATAATGTTTTCTTTCTTGTTTGTTGTTTCTTTCAGACAATGAGATAGACCTTGAATCATTCAAACTTCTTGATGAAACTTCACTGAAAGAGCTGATTCCAAAAGTTGGGCTCCGTGTCAAGTTTGCCTACAGATTGAAAAGCTATGTTAGTATTATGACCACTGTTTCTGCATACTTTACTTTACTACTTTTAGTTACTATCATATTATTAGTATGCTTCAAGTGTCTGGCTACATTACAAGAGGCAAGTGTAGAAGCTCTTCTTGGTCATTTAAAATACATACATGGCATTCATTCCGGAACTGGAACAAAACTAGTATGAGGGGGCCAATGGATGTGTGTGGATGGGGGGGGGGGGGGGTTATTATCTACTTATAAGCCAGAGTGACACTATCTGTTGGTGCATATTGTACCCCCTGTGCTGGATTTGCCACAGGAAATATCCAAATAGACTCAAATTTTGCACCAAATGTGGGCATACTTACAAAACATCAAGTAATATTTGATAACCAGTGTCAAGTAAAAAGGGCATTATTGTAGTAAACACATTATTGCAGATATGTTTAACTTTTTGAAGGGATTGGGATAGTTAATTGTGAAATTGGTGGTATTTCATTTCGCAGGAGGCATTTTACACTAAAGGCACCAGAGGGAGACCAGCGAGCGGTTGGTTGGAAGAGCATCTTAAATACAGTAGAAAACGAGTGAAGAAATACAGCACATTTGAAGAAGCAACATCACCAGAAGGCAATCATGATACTGATGAAGAAACTGGTGAGTGTGAAACACTTGAGTAACTTAGTCAACACTGAATTGAAGGGCCCCTCACCAGTGAAAGGTAGTGGTGGGGGGAATAAAGAAAGAACCTTGATAAGAAAGCATTATTGTACTGCAAACTTGGGATGTTCCATAGGTTTATGAAAGGTTTTGATCCCCTTGGGTTATAGGAGCTGTTAGGGAGTGTAGAGAATGAGAAAATTCACCCGCACTAGGCAGTTGAACAATTTCTAAATGTTTTTTTATTCTCTTGGTAGATGGAAAGGGGTCCCAATTGGCTGGTCAATTTTTAGTGAACATGTTGATATGTAAGGAAAGATTCATCGTGCTGCAAGGATAATGTTTCACACTAACACAGTTTTTAATCCTGATGTTGATGTGAATGGGGGGGGGGGAGGGGTTCAAGGTGGACTTGGGGATTTGAATCTTGGCACTCCATTAATATCTGGAAAAAGCCTGGATGGATGAGCAAATAGGAGTAACCTGGTAGTGGGGTGTTAATATAAGAAAAATTTGTGCATTGAATTTCACTACATTCAGATCACATTGCTGTCTTCAAAAAGTAGTGTTACAATAAGAAATGCTTTCCTCAACCAATAGTATGTCTATTTCGGTGCTAACATTAAGTTTCATCACAACTTAGTTTTATGGTTTCAATGTAAAGAGAAGCATATGCATTCATAGTGGCTTATGTGTGGGTGGGTGTGTGTGTATGCGTGTGTATGCGTGGGTATATGCATGTGTGTATGTGCTCAAGACTAGAAGCTTAGTCAGATCTCATATTTAGTCAGATCTCATATTTAGTTGTAGGTGGACCATAGAACCCTATTATTACCTAATTAAAACCGCTATGCATTTTTGCATTCTGATTTCAGATGATTCTGTGTCTGAGGAGGACACCCAAAAGATGAAGACGTGGCTTCAACATAATGAGCAGCCACGTGCTACTATGGAAGAGTACATGCTAAAGACAGCAAAGAGAAGACAGATACTGATCAAATCAAAAGGCTTCAAAGAAGCTCTTGTGGAGTATCCAAAGATACTACTTCCAGGCATGGTAAGTATTGAAAAATCAGCATATTGTAAATGCTACTAGGATGAATGGGTTTGTTCATTAATTTCTACCTCTGCAGCTTATCTTTTGTGATGCTTTATGGAAGTAGCTGTTTCCCTAAGTCACAGCTGTTGAGAATGGGAGGGTTCTTATGTCTCAATGACAGTGCTCTTGAATTAATTGTGCTTGGAGCATTGAAAGAATGCAACTTTAACATAACTTTTAAGAATATTGTGCTGAACAGTGATTGACTCAGAACATTCCTTGATAATAGCTGTTTGACCAATTTTGTAAGGATTGTAGATGTTTCCAACATCTTGGAGCATTGATGACCTGATACCAGGTTTGTGCTATTAATTCACAAATGGTAATGGTTGAGTTTGGAAGACAAATATATGTCTTATTGTAATACTTTACATTTTGGCTGCCCTTGCAAATTCATTCAGGCTTCATGCACATCATTACAGGGGTGGTAAATGAAGGATTAGATATAGGCCTACAGATATATGCAGTGTGACAAGCTGAAATAAGACTAACCGGTATTCTCCAAAAAGATGAATACACAGTTTTGCTGAGTCAAAGCTGAAAGATTAAATGCACCAGTTTTGTGTGATTGACATTGCACTAACCTCAGCATTACGTCAGTGCAATCAGTGATTTACCAAATTATTTCCCATTCCATTCTCCAAATGCTCTCCTTTAGTGAATAGTTTTCTTTACTCTCCCATCTTAATGTATATACAGATTGAACAAGATTTCCAAGTACTTCAACCAGAATCAACAGAAAAATTGTATGAGAAGTGGCCAGCTGTCTGCAAGGTCATTTTATCATATAGGAAAAGAACTTTCCAGGATGGATGAAAGAACTTCCTTGGGACTGCACACTTTGTAAGTTGGATTAAGCATCACAAACCAGTAAAAAAGTTTTGTGTAATGTTACCAAAGGAGAAAAATTTAGACAAACAGCTTTTGACTAATAGTATGAAGTATGTGTGTGTTTGTGTGTGAAAAGAAGGATGTAATTGTCTATATTACCAATTGTAAAACCTTGGTAAATTCAAGGTTCATATGACACACACAGGAGACACACACATTGAGCAATTCCCTTAATCAACTGCCTTTGACTTATGTTTTAGCATATATTTTTCACCCCTAAAAATTTGGGCATCCCATCCCTGCAGTAAAATGGAAATGGCAACCCATGATTAAGGGCAGTGCACTCACGAGGGGTTTATGCAACTATTTATAAAACCCTGCAAGTTCGTATAACAGTCTATATGTACATTTTTATTTTCTGCGTTTTGACAGTGACAGAAGAGGAACTTGGATTTTTTGCTCTGCCATATGTATTTCAGAGTCGGCACAAGAGAAAGAAGGGCAGAGGATCTATGTCAGTTTCTGCCGGTGTAAAGGCATTCATAGACATCCGATCTGTAAGTATTGAATATTCATTAGTTCATAGATGATGTAAGCTGGATATTTATGCAAATCTGCTGGCACCCTATGACCATGTGAAGCTACACTTGTGATATGCCACAAAATGCTGTTAAACCAAGATTTATTCACAATATTTGTAGCATTATTTGTTATGACACAGTTAGTAGATATTGATACTTCAAGGTATCACAAGTTTTTTCATATCTTTGATGGTATCATCGGTCAACAGGGGATATCATGAATTTTGGTGTCACAAAATGTTTAGTATTGTCAATGTTTTTCATTACAGTGATGTCTACTCAGTTGCCAATATCAGTAAGCCATTTGTCTGATATGCATTCATTTATGCTAATAACAAAATTTATTATGGTTATCGTGAAATAAATTATTGGCCTACACTTTTTCCATCGTTATATCTGCCATTAGTCTGTTGTCTGTCTGTCTGTTGGTCAGCTGTGTCTCACTTTCAGTCAGCATTTATGTGAATGATTTATACATCCTTTATCATTACAGAACGTGACAAACATCAAGTCCTTTTGTGGAGATATAGATGAAACGGTACATCCATAGCAATTTACTGTAGTTCTTTGGGACTTAAAGCAGAAGTCTCGTCAATTTTTTGTGCTGATTGAGAGAAAGGCTCTACCTGCAACCTCACTGTTGAAAGCCATTGACACATGCTTCAAGATGCACTTTGTGTTCGATATTGAGTATCAGCCTGACTGTGAGGCATCATGGCAATTTCTGCAAAGCATTATTTATAAGTTGAACACAGCTATCACAAAGGAAATAAGCTCTGTGAAGGCTTTCCGTGCCTATTACAACTCAATGTAAAGTATTATACCACCAGCTGCTATACGTGTAACTGCCTGCATTGATAACCCTGTTCTACTGTGTTGGTTTGTAACTTTTCTGTTGTAAGTTCTATAATGGACTTTGTTGCTGGAATGATTAAGTTCGCTTTTCATGAATATTATGTTAGTTTATCACTTTCATTCAACATGACTTGACTAGTTTGATGGTTAAGATTGAATTGTTTACCTGAATAGTATTATTAATATAGCAGTTGATTATGATTGAATAGCTTGATTGTGATATTATGTATCATTGTTTATGACTGATTGGTTTGGTTACCATTGCCATGTTGGTACTGATTTACTATGTAAGCTACATGACTGACTAGTTTGACATCACAAATAGTATGATAGTTAATTACAATTAATTAGCTTGATCGACAGTCAGCATAAAGATATTTCATGGGTTATACATTGTAAGTTTGATCAACATAACATGTAATTACCATATAATGATTTATTAGTCCAACTACATGAATGATTCAAGTCTCTGACCATCAGGAATATGGTGGGTTTTGTTGGTCAACATTGTTGTTTAATTGTTTGGTTTCTTAATTAGTATCGTGTGAAATCATATTGTTGTTGGGTTGTTTGAAGTCCTCAGATAGAGTGGTATTGATAAACCTGTTATTTTGATGAATTCTTTATTTAGGCATAGATACTTAATATGAGGTATGAAGTATATCATAAGTTGACATCAGCAGAGGCTATAAAAACTTAGGTACTCTGCCTGCACATGCAGGGATTGCAAAGTCAAGAAGCATTTGGATATATATAGCTCAATTTCAAAAGCCCTCCATGTATTGTGTTCCAGGCCCTGAGATTTTCCTGACCTAGCATTGCAATGAAAACTTAATTGTTAGATATGTTTGTTAAAACTGTCACTTAACATCTACCACCTCCTGAAAAACAAACAGTTATAATAATAACAACAACAACGATATTAGGGTTTATATTACATTTTTCAATTAAATAGAGTAGTGAAAAGGATGACCCCACTATGAAAAGGAATTTCATTAACATCATCAAACTCTTGCCATGTTGGTCAAAGATTTCAGGCCTGGTTTACTTGCAAACTCTACAAAATTTACAGGCTACATTTTACAGTGAATGATAACAATTTTTAATTTTTTGGTATCACATTTTTGCTTGTTCAATTTAAACCCAAGTGATAAATTCTTTTGGGGAATGTTTATGTATTCGTATTATATATGTGCAGATACACTTAAAACTTATATCACAAGATAAAAAAACAAAAGAATAAGTAACTGCAAGAGAAATTGTATAAATTGCAAAATGTTGCTTAAGAGAAAGTGAAAAATAAATCAGAAACTTACTTTGGTCCATTCTGTGATTTGATTTGCATGTTTGTAGTTGCTGTATAATCTAAAAATCAACTGTAGCAAAAAGTGACCAACATTGGAGAATATAATAGTGCTAGAAATTGGGGAAACATAGCACGTAAGAATTATTAGCACTTTTTGCTGAACTGTGTTTAGCACAGGTTTTTCCTAAACTTTTTGGTAAAAATTTTCATAAATATTGGGTAAATGTGACATTGCCCATAGTTTAGCAACTCAAGTTTTGCCCAATTTTTAAGAAAAATGTTACCCAAAAGTTTAGGAAAAACCTGTGCTAAACACAGTTAAGCAAAAAATGCTAAAAAAGTTTCACGTGCTATGTTTCCCCAATTTCTAGTAATTATATTCTTCAATGTTGGGCAATTTTTGCTACATCGTTCTTAGCGTGTATATACAATTTCCAATTTCCTTCCCGCACCCCCCCCCCCCTTATCTCTCTGAACCACTCTAAGTTTCCAGGGATGACAAGACCGTATCTGACAAAAATAAACGATCGAACAAAATTCGGGAACTAAAAGTGCAAATGCCCCGACCCTTTCTTTTTTTCTTTTTTTTTTGGGCAAATCTTTGTATCAATATGACCTGTACCAGCAATACCACATACCAAACGAGCTGAAACATTCACGAGACACACCTTCCATTACGTAGGACAGGCCATCCGGGTCCAATTATTTCAAGTTCCCAGGCAGTCAACAGGCCAGGGGACAGACAGAAAATAAACTTTCTAAGTCCTAAATATCTATATTTTGGAGATTATATACTTGACTAGCACGGCGGGACATGTGTTCACGATAGACTGAATAATTCAGTTCTTGGAATGTGCTACAAAAAATATACAGGATATTAAAAAAAAATGTCACTTTTATTTGCAACATAAGACGACTAATGTTTTCATTAGCCTCCTTTTATCGAAGCGAGTTGATGATGTACCTGGGAGCTGCCGCAAATGGGGGGAAATGGCTGGCAAGAGGTCAAAGGTTAACACGTCAACGCGCCACTGGGCCACATATGACGTCAACGTGCTAACAGGTTAACCCTAATTAAGACCCTGCTGTTTGTTCTACATCACCTTCCCGCTGCACAACTACAAAAATCCAAACGGTTTATTGCAGACGATCAACACCTGCTTGCTTCTTTTCTTTCTTACTGTTCTCTTTCATTTTGCTATTTTCGCCCTTCTTTCTTTTTTTTTTCTTGAATGCGATCATTTGACTTTGTAAGGACTATAAGAAACCAAGAAAAGTGTATTTAGTATATTTTGCTTGACTAAAACTGCCAACCTTCTTCGCTATGGTATTAGTCTGTGTTAAATGTTTCCTCTGTAAACGTGAAGTGGTCATGATGAATCGATCAATTTTAAGTGTATACATGTGACTGTTTCTGAAGTACAGTCTAAAGGTGCACACATATAGTGCACACAAAGTAAGGTGAGAAATGTCCCTATCGTATGTCCCTATTGTTTAGACAATATGCGTTATGGTAGATACGACGGTTTTACATACGTAAATGAACTTTAACATAACATGGTATGTTCGTATGTAGAGAGACCGTTGAAGATGACATGTTATTCTTCATTTCACACAATATGCGCTTAAATAATGTAGCCAAAGCTTTCAAGATATGGATATATTGTCTATATGCATTAAAGAAGCCCCCTCCACATGAACTCCCCTACCCCCCACCCCACCCCCCAAATAAAATGTCCATTCCCACCCAGACCACAGAAACGTCGTTTATTTAGTAAATGATTAGTAAATGGGCAGATAAACAGTTTTACACTTTTCCCAGTTCTCCCCAGTCGTACTACTCTGCTCGTTGCATTGATGTGACCATTTCGAGATCTCCTAGTAGCTAAGTGAAACATTGATATGTTTTTTTCTGCAACAGTACGACATTACTCAATATACAGACATACAGACATACAAAACCAACAAAGAATCATCGTTAGAGTACTACTGACAATACTTGATAGGAAATGGTCAAAAGATCCGTCCGGACAAACTTTCAATTCTACGACAGTGCCAAACTGAAGCTAGTATATACATTTGAATTGACCTACTTTCATCATGGTTTGGCTTTGTTAACATTCCGGTACCTTATTATATTACCGAGTATTAAAGCGATTTCTGTACTCTGAGTAGACTACTCTCACCCTTGACCTCAAATGAAGATTGATTAGGAAGTAATTAAACAAGATAATTGTAGTAGGCTATTCAACATATTTTAAACACAAATTGGAATATTTCAAACAGTTTTAGTTTTACTCCACTATATATTTTGAAATGAAATGGAATTCAAGCTAATAGCCTTAATTGTTCTATTTATGAGTTTAGTATTAAACTGCAGTGCAACATTTACCAACATTAACTCAATAAAGCTGCTTTAACTTCGAAAGCTTCAGTCAATATTAAATGTTCATATTCTTCAAGTATAGATTTGATATTAATATAGTTTTTAAATTTTAGCTTGCATTTTGAGGCAGCATAAGTTACACGCTCATTCATATATGTGATGTTTACCACCACACCCTTCCATTGACCGTCACCACCGCAACAACTCTCACAGTGATGGGAAGAGGGTGGGGGTGGGTCTATAACACATTACGAAAGCTATGAATCTATATAGGCATAGGCGTAGGAGCCCAATTTGATTGGAAGGGGGGGGGGGGCTGTAACGACTTGCCCGAAAAATATTACTAAAATTTTCCGCGCTCATTAGCATGTTAATGTACATATCATATAGGCATGCGTCGGTTTTGACATCGGATGCCAATAACATACAATCATGTGCCGTGTTATTACCCTTCCATATTGGTTATAATTATTGGGAAAGTCGTTACAATAACAATGATCATAATAATATCAGTTTAATCATTGAAAAACACATAGCAAATTATTTTTCTTTCATTAGGTGCCCGAAAAATTCTCAGCAATATTGCCCGAATTTTCACCAAAAAAGTTGGGTTGGGGCTGCAGCCCCCCCCCCCAGCGCCCCTGCCTCCTACGTCTTCAATAAAAATGATAATTAAAGAAACACTTACGCGATTTCTTCTTCTTGAATGAAGCCGAAGCGACTATGATAGTTGAACCTACTTCAACGTCGTCTCTTATCGTAACTTCGAAGAAATTCTGATCAAATTTAAACTTTGCAGTTTTCTTTGACTTCTTCTCAACTCGCTGCTGTGTTTCTGGTTCGGACCTCTCACCAACGACTTCGTTGGCATTTATCAATAATGGAGAAAGTAACAAAAAGTTCATTACCAGCAAGGCAAAAAGCCACACTTTTGTCCATTTCGCCGTCATGATGATTAAGTTTTGAATGAAAGTTTTCTGAATCACACTTTCGCAAGTGATATCTAAAATAATTTACTCTTGCCTCGCTTTTTTATAGAAAAGAAAATTCCGCCTGAAAATTAATTATGTCCCATTTGTCGTTATTCAATTCCGTGACCTTTATTAGAAACATAGTTATAGGTGGAAACAGAACGCGACGGTTTTAATATCTTCCTGTGAAAACATAATAATTCTGATATCGGACGTTCCCAACAAAAGAGCAAATGCCGACTGAAAATGTCACAATTTAAAAATATCCAAAACTTTGTCACGTAGGAAATGGACCGATTCAGTGATGTACTAGAGTAGCTTTGTGCTTGTGGGCGGTACGTACCCCAGAGCGAATTCGGTAGCTTATATATTGCTATATGTAGCTTAGTTGATCCCCTCTCTATACTTGAACCAGGCTGAACGACAGAACGCTTGTCATCAAGTCAAATAGTCCTGATGATTTGCTGAACACATTACGTCTGATAACAGAGCGCTTGAGTACACCTGACACTTCAGGGATGATACAAAAATAACTTCTTTTTTTTTTGGTGGTTTAGTCTGAATGGAATCGAATTGACGTAAGTTTATTATCCACACAATTTCAAACAGGACCGGGTTTTCTTTTCTCTCCCTTCCTCCTCTTATTTAGCTTCCGGTGACAGCTACCTCCTCTTGCGACCACCTATCTCGGAAGGAGTAGTTAATTGACCTCTCGGCCCCTCTTATCTTTACTTCGTCACCTTAGTCTACAGTATACCAACCCCGAGGATAAAACCAGGCACCTCAACGTTTGTAGGGTAAATCACGATGGGCTATAGCTTGCACCGCAACTATATATAAATATATGTATAAATATATACATAACCAAGTAGCAGACGTAATGGTGGCGCCCTTGTTTTTCAGATGTATGCCTAATTATAAACGACAGCGTTATGTATAACCAAGTCGCGGTGACAGGTTGTCTTTCAACGAAAACAGAGTGATGCAAAAATTGCAAATAGTTTTAATAAGCAGCAGTTTCAATCGGATTTCAATTAAACACGTTCAAGAAAGGAAGGAATTATATTGCCAGATTTTCCATTGATAAGTACCATGAATATTCATATAGTGTGTAACTAGCCCAGCCAGTTGGGACAATTGCCTAATGCTAATATCTCTCTAAACTGCACTCCAATATCATGCTCTTAAAGCACTGGTACTGTCAGAACAAACAGTTCGTAACCTTGATCTGCTAGAAACATGATATTCATACTGTTCGTACTGACAATACGAGTGCTCTGAAGCGGGACATAACACTACAGTATAGAAAAAATTGTCCCAACTGGGTGCAGTAGAAACATTTGGTATTATAAGCTTTCCAAGTAAACATTTTTATTTCGTAAACATAAACATACCGTTGTTTTTTGGGGGGACGGAGAAAAGGAAGACATACCACAGCAACATACTACCTGGGAACAACGGACACTGTTGATCCTAATTTCCCGGAAATACGAATAGGCTAAAGGCATACATTATGCATGTGTCTATATTGCCATCAGGAGCGTACACGGGTTTAGGGGAGGCGGAAGAGGGATCAATTCGAGGGGTAGGGTTCTACGTTAACGACGGGCCGCAACAATTAAAGATGTAGCTAGTTGCTACATGCTCCCGTGAAATGGAAATACTACATAATACATTTTGCATGTTTTTTTTTTAATTTTTCTGTCTTTTTTTTTTTTTTTGGCCTTAAGGTTCTCCTGGCCGCAACGCAGGTTTTGAAAATTGTATCGCGAGTCGCAGAACTTTTGTCCTGAGGACCGAAAAGGACCAAAAGCTTACCCTGCGTAGTGGTGCATTGTCGTGATTCATCTTGGGTTCTCGCAATGGCTACTATATGATCACTGCGATGGGTAAAATTAGGGGTGCACTGTGTCAAAATGAACAAGCATAGACACTTCTCCGCCGTCCCTGCCTAGGTTACCCCACGCCTTCACCCCTAACAAAGTGTATCGATGTGATTTTAATTGCTGTCGATTCGACGTATGGAAACGTACTGGGAAGATGGCACGCTAAAATCAGGCTATAATACCGATTGTCATTAAATGCTTGCAAGAACAGCCGCCCACCCCTCCCCCCCCCCCCCCATTTCGCTGATAATTGGCAATATTTCTTGCATTAGCTTTCCACTACGGTATGGCTAAAAAACTTCCCCGTAAAATATCTTAATGGAGGCACACAATAATGAATCCCTCCTAGTTACCCTCTATATTTTGAATTATGTACGAGTAAGAAACCATTTAAATATATCCTTTAATACTAAATACAGCGCATCCTCCTTTCTCTGGATCTGAGGCTTCGCACAAACAAGATGAACATGAATGGGATACACCGCCCCGTTTCATTAATAGCATGCACCAGTTCACCGGGCGAGGGGGAGGGGGGGTGGGAGCCGGGGATTCAAACCCACGAATGGATGTCGGTCAGTGGGGATCATGGATAATTGATGAATATGCAAGTCGTCACGGTATTATAACCTCCCACCCCATCGAAAACAAAGCAAGAAACGTAATACAACTGTAATGAAGAACCGGAACTAATTTTTTTTTTAAAAAAGAACAAAAACACAATTGATTTTAATACTACTTCCATCTTTAGCATCTCTCTACTTCTTTTGTGTTATTGATTTTTTTTATCTTAAATTTCAAATACTTCCCATTTATACTTCAACAAAGCACAATCATCACAAAAAAAAAACCAAGAAAAAAAACCCCAGAACGTATTAGGTACTGGTTTTACTTTTAAACAAAAAAAGTAACGTAAAACTAACAAATATACAAAATACAAACTAAATTGGAAAAAAAAAATTATATAATAATAAATGAGGAAGAAGAAGGAGGTTAATTATGTGTAGATAAGAGATCTTCATTTTTTTTTACCAACTGGATATGTAGAAGTGCTGTTTCATATTAGTAGGGTTATTACTTTGAAGTCGATATACTTAACATTTTAGTATTATAGTGACAGCTGTTATGCCTATACTTGTGCAACCTGCATGCATCTATAAATGTTTACGTAACCGATTTAAGTATAGAGACGTTCTTCTTTTTTTAAGGTTTAATAATTTTCATTTCTAGTTTATAAGTAGGAAAATATGTTTCAATGAGGTTTTAGGTATATAGACTATTTTTTCTTTCTTGCCACACAATTTCACCCGTTGAGAAGAAGAACCATTTGCAGAAAGATGGATTTTGAATGGTTGTCATGGAAACAACAGAGACAAAATGCATTTCTTTTTCTCCACGCGATTCGCGTAAATTATGTCGAGAAATTTCCGGGATAGAAAATTAAAATACATAAAGAAAGTTAACGGACAGTCAATGACATAACTGTGGATTGGTACAGGCTTCGCTGTCTTCTATAGCAGCCGACAGACACACGCATACATACACACATACATACATATGACTTATACCATATACTGCTAAACGAGTATAATAATAATAGTAATAATAATAAAACCACATATGACTACAACATATGTAGCTACCAATCGTGCTAAAGAATATTACCAACAATAGACACACACAAAAATAATAGTAATTTCAAGTGATTATTCAACAAAGTCATATAATGAAGGAATAAAACGTTCTTATTTTATTAACAAATGTTAATAATGTAGCACCCATCCCTACCGATAGCAACTAAAACAACGGAACCACCATTTACGGTGACAATGTCACACCCAGAAGACATGAGTCATAAAAACAACTACAATGGCATACCCTTTGCAATTCAAACAGCTACCACTCCACTACTACCTGCAACTTAATAGCCCAAACTGGCAAAACCATTGTGAAGCTATCACCGCACTATGAGAGAAAACAAATGTCGAGGCCCTCCAGCCCCAATAACTGTGGTTAAAGGGCCACATTACACAAACTCTTTGGTGACCCGATAAACATGCACTAACAGTTGATCAATGTTTAAAGGCAACCAAAGTAGTACAAGTGCAATCCTATAGTGACAGTAGTAATACCCATGAAGCCCCAGATATGCAATCCTTTCACGTTGCAGACATTCAGTCACAGGGCTCTTTGTGATCATTGTCAATGCACCTTGGACCCACGGTAGACCCACATGAGATAAACACTAGGGTAATTAGTAATGCCATCCTTAGGTCTCAAGACAGGACAACACTTTTGTCAATATATCAACAACGACAGGATCCCTTGTGTCCCAATTTATAATGATCCATCCAACCAAGCACCCACAATAACAGAACCCTACTCAGCTCCAATCCATACTGATAGAATGCCCACTCCCACCCCCTCCCCACTCTTGCTCGCTACCCGTCATTAACATCCACAATAATGATTGTGAATTCTGACATAAACTACTCTGTGTTTATAAACTATCACTGTGGTCATTAAAACAAAAGAAGAAAAATTCCCTGTTATATTATCATAAAGTCAATTTCACTGTATTCATGTAATTCCATACTGAAATCGAAAGATTGGTGTACGGGGGAAACAATTGGGGCAATTCATCACTGTGATTGTACGTGCTGTTATGTTACTCAAGTCCACATATATAAAAAGATATTTTACATATTTGCATAGATTTAAACGCACAAAAAAACGAAAAAAAACCTTATGTAAGACTTGGTATTTAACTCAATAAATTACACAAAAAAGATACGAAAAAACACCCCCAAAAAAATTGTACTTTTATGACACTGGGTACAATAAATGAGTCATTTCAATGAGTCATTTCAATGAGTGTATTATAGTCGATTAAGTCATTTTAGAAGAAGAAATATCATTTATATTTGTTTTCTTCCTTCACACTTTCTCTGAGCAAGAAAGGTAAGTAAAACTGGTTGCCAATGAGAAGCCAGAAATGGTTCACTACACTTTTACCACACTTTACATGAAAAACAAAATTGAAACATAGTATAAAAGAGTCAACGTTACACCCATAATTAGTTTAATTGTTTTGTTGCATACGTAGCAGATCCACACCAATTTATTAAAAAAAGAAATCAAAATATGCAACTACATACATGTATCATATATGGTTGGTTATGAATACTTAAGTTACATATTCAATACATACATGAATATTCAATACATAAACATATTCAACATTTCGTATCTATCTATACGGAAACACTACTTTCTATATGCAATGTTTCAGTACTACATATTTAAAATACTGCATATGAATATGTTAATTATTTTAGCTAACACACCCCCTACATACTTAAATGAATATGCATCGCATATATAAGACTTATTCAACACTCTGTGAACATGCAAAAATATGGATACGAAAAAAAAGGATGATAAGGAAAAGCTTCTTTCTCATCAAAGATAATGTAGTTGGTATATACATGAATTACTAACAGAATGCACAGCAGTAGTGGAAACACTTCACCATATTGTTTTTTTTTCCCAAAGAAATTAATTTTAAAAACAAACGTGAAAATGCCAATCAGAATTTGGATTGCATTGAGCTAAACAAAATATGTGAGATGGGAAAGATGCAAACTGTACTTGTGTGTTATACTTGTTTGATAATTAATTCAAGCTACATTATATCACCTAATAAGAAAGAAGATATCTACCAAGATTCGGTCCCGTCACACAATGCTATGAATATTCATGAAGAGTTATATTTTAATTTCAGTAAGTAAAAATCTGCTTACAATAATCTTATTGACTCAAAACATTGATGCACTCAATAATCCACATCCCTGCTAGACAATTTCCATAGGAAATCTTATTCTTCTTCTTTATTGAAGGATATATGAAAAGGAAGTGTAAGTGGACATATCCTTACAATTAAGCCTGAGATAATATGGTGATTGGTGTGTACTGACACAACATAATCATCACTTCTATTCAACTACACACCCACAAAACCCACTTAGGACAGTTTTTGTTTTTTTGGTCTTCTTCTTGTAGACTGTTAATTTCACGTCGCGTCACGCTACAAATCATTTGTACTGACAGCATGAATATCTTGTTTTCCTATAAACGGTAAGAACTGTTTATACTGTCAGTACGAGTGCTTTGAAACATCTTATGAGAGGACAGTATACAGTGGTATTACAACTGGTAAAATAAGTCCCAAACTGGCTGCTACTACTACTATATGCATCTATGAGGGTAGTATGGTCATCCCATTTGTACACAACTGATTACTGTTAAGTTTTAAAACCTCATGAGAAAGAGAGAGAGGTACAAGTTGGTAGGTCCTCTCAACACTAGATGAGAGGAAGAGCTTATACCTTAAATTAACAAAACAGTTAATGACGATCAAACAGGACGAAATCTATTGTTTTAGCAAGGGACATTTTGTAACAAACACTTAACAGTTCTCATCATAAACTAGGAACACACCTCCATATATAATAAGAAAGGCTGTATCAAGTTGTCAAGGTAGATTTGTTTGCATTGCCCAGAGAACAGACTCGCTACAGAACCAAGCATCTTGCAATACCTTTCATTTGTGGCGACTTCAAAAACTGAAATTTGATAGCATGACGGTTTTCAATTTTTACTTTAATTCCTTCTTGTCTAAGCAAAGCAAATCCTATGCCGGCATTAGTATACAGAAACAATTCACTTAACCCCTCCCCCCGAATAATTTTTTTGAAAGAAAACACAACCTGTAATAAATTAGCAGAATATAAGTTGCTAACTCCCAAGTTTGACGACTGTTGTATTTGGGAAAATGTAACTAATTTTACCTTTGGTACAGAGCTCCACATACGCATCAATCCCCCTCCCCCCTCTCTTCACCATTTTCCTCCCCTACCCCTCCACTCCTCCTTGTAACTCCACTAACCTGGTTTCCTCATCAAATTCACCACAGGATAAATCATTGATAAATATTGCCACATGCCTTACAGCTACAACCAAACATGTCCATAAGTAAGTTACTCATCAGTTTTGACTGAAAATTCTTTCACATCAAAATTCAATACAATTATTTATTATTATTATTATTATTATTGTTTTTTTTTTTGCTTTTGTTTTGTGTTTATTATTTTTGTATGTACAATGCACACATTCTGCAGTTCATTGCTCAGTTGAAATCGATAGCCCTGCCATGTGTTGTATTGTTGAAAACCGAAAATATAGAAAGAAAAATAATGAGGGATACACTAATAGACTACGGTACAATCATTAAGAAAGAAAAATAAAATAATAAACAGAAGAAGGGGAAAACAAATGTATAATCGGAAATGATAATTATGTAATGTTTTCAGATCCTATAATTATGAAACAATATGCAAACCAAATAATGCACAGGTATAAAACACACACTTTTTTAGTCAAGTACTCTCGTCAGGTAAGACGAGATTCTTCTCGCTAACTTCCTGTAAAAGCACAAACATTTAAAACAATGTATACTCTCTTCATCAAAGATAACATTCATCATTCTTCACATCTGAATGTCAAAGGTCACCCATCTACAAAAGGATGAATATCTTTCAAAAACCCATGAAAGTATGAGTTTTTTTCTCATATTTTTTTTTTCTATTTTATTTGATTTGAATGCAAAGAAAGGAAGAGTGATAAAAGTTATGACACTTTGTCCTTTTGTCAAAATGACAGTTTACCAGATACAACTCTTTCAGGAGATGGGGGAGATCAACGGTCAAGGGAGCATACACAGATCTTTCTCTGGCTCTTTCTAGCAGACAGTACTAAGTCGGTAACCTGTTTCACATTATCAGGTCACTGGTGACACAGTTTTGCCCTCTCTTCAACTATTTCACTATCACAGCCAAATTTACCACTGGTGGTAAATTCCCATTCTGTCTGCAACCATTAAAGACAACAGCATTCAGCAGAATATTATGAAGAACAGCAACACCTTGTAAGACCACTTCCAATCAAAGGATTTAGGATTTCACTCACAATTTCAATTGACAACCCACATTCTCTGAATTACTTGAAAGCTCTAACATGGAAACATTGACACCTATTTTTCGGTTTACATCATCTCAGAAAAATTTCTGAGGAAAATGTTAGAATTTTAAAAACTCCAAACTGTTAATTAACCACATCATAGAGTACTGTTCCTTATAGCTTGGATTAACCAAATCCTTTTCTTGGGGAGGAGGGGGATGGGTGAGGGGAAGGGAAGGGAACAGGAATTCTCTGAATTGATGTTTCCATGGTAACATAACGACCTGACTAAAACCTCTTAAAATTGCAACTCGTTTTATTATCATCGTTAGCGATGTTACAGGGTAAAGTGAATGTTGCAGTTTTCCACCACAATGTACAAACAATTTATGATTTAACATGGCTCTCTTACATTATGACTGTGTGGAAAGGCTATGAGGAACCAAACAAAAAAAAGAAAAGAAAGATTGGAGAAATAACATACTACAAACTTTCTTGGAATGAGATATCTCTTTGCGAAAAAAAAAAAAAAAAGACCAAAAAAATAATACATATATAATTAAAATAAACCCACAGGTCCAAACATTATTTTAAAAGGCCTAAGCAAGTTTGAACCACCTCACGTCAGGGCAGGTGTCCATCGGAAAAAGGAGAGGCAATTCAATCTCCATTTCGTACTGTGATTCGCTGCAGTATGTCTGAAGGTCGGCTTAAAATCTGAGAATAGCTATGAGGCACACAAGGATACAAGCAAACCAATTTCTGGAAGGAACACTCTTATTCTACAATCCTTTCGATATCACGACAGTGTCTCTTCGAATTTTGTCATTATGTCACTCTGCATGTTCATATCGATACCACCGGCCATCTGAGGAAGAATAGAAGTAGATGTCATTCAAAGGATGCCGACAGCAATAATCATATCTTATGAATCAGTTTAGAGGAGCAGGTAAGCTAGTGACTAGTAACAACCCCCCCCCCCCAACCACACTCCCTATTGAGATGACCTAACAAGTCCCCATAACGATATGAATGGAAATGATTACTCTTACACAACCCGAGCACTTCTTTCCCAAAACCTCTATAAGTTTTGGCACTGAGACATCTCTTCCAAAAGTATCACTGGTTACTGACTTTCAACAAAGCCCACATGAAATTCCCTAGTGTAAAAATAGAAGCTGAAAACTGCACATCATACAAACAAACACAAATTGCATTTACATGGTTGTCTTACTCAAATTTAAATTAACAACCTTTTCACCTTAAAACAGACATGCATGTTTCTTTCTAAAATGATGAAGACCTTCCAACCTTCCCCAGAGAAGCACACCCAACAAATGTAAAGCTAATTGAAAAGGATTTGAAAGGATTGGTTTCATTCAAATATATATCAGTAATCTCAATATTCATACATATACATTTGTCTGTCTGTTTGTCTCTCTTTCTGTCAGAACGTTGATCCATTGATCGATTGATAAAGAAATAACCTATATACTGTATCTCCATATATATATACATGTAGGTCTGCTCTATATACAGATGTTGGTCTGCTCTATATACAGATGAGGGTCTACTCTATATACAGATGCACCTGTCTAATCTATATACAGATGTAGGTCTGCTCTATATATAGATGAGGGTCTACTCTATATACAGATGCACCTGTCTAATCTATATACAGATGTTGGTCTAATCTATATACAGATGTTGGTCTAATGTATCTACAGATGTGACTTACAGCTTCACGTTTCCTCCTTTCTTGTTCCCGCAACCTCTCCCTCTCCTTCATGGACTGCTGTCGTTGTACATTTGTTTGCACCGATGCCCGTGCCCTCTCCAGAGCTTCCTCTTCTTCACGTTCCCTGCAGAACCAAACAAAGAAAGTTCACTGAAATTTGAATTATGACCCACGACGCACCCGTTGGTGATTAAAAGAGCGTTATTTCTGATCAGAGTCTCACGTCATGCTTTTACCTCCAATAATCTCTGTTGAGAATGGACCAGCAGTGTGCACTGCATGTGCTTTGGTAAACACACTTAGGCTGCTTGCGAAGTCTTTTTTAAACTCATTTTATTTAATATTCTGTTATAAACTCTCATCTGACTAATCAATATTCAAGTGGAGTTTGGAATATTGAGTGATAAAAGTCGCAGAATATTCCTGGTACTTAAATTTATTCCAAGACTTTCTGCTGTAAACTTTTCCTTGAAATTTTCTCCAAGCAAAAGGGATTTGATGAAGTCGAAATCTGTAACACCTGGAGCCATCTATCCCACTTAATTATGTTGAACCACTGTTCCACCAGACTTGTATAACTGTCCTAGCATATCCATCTTCCAGTGTATACGCACACCCTAGCATATCCAAGCACATCCACCCACCAGCAACTCACCCTGCTCCCCTTTTGCCATTGCATACCCACCCTAGCATATCCATCCTCTCCCATCCTCTCCCCCAACTAACAAACCAACCACCCTTACCTCTGTTTTTCTCTTTCCATCCTGGCCCTCTCCTGCTCTATTTTTTGTCTCTGCTGTTTCCTTTGTTCTTCTTGAGCCTTGATAGCCTTCACCTATTAAACACAACATAGCACAAAGAAAATATTGTAGATTTAAAGATACATAGCCATGACCATACAAAGACTACTACTAAATAATAATAACCAACTATAATGGTAGCTAGTTAGCAGTGCCTAGGAGCCAAACTATATGCAAGAGGAATTCAAAAACACAAATATTATAGTTTTCATTTACACATCAATGAAATTTGTAAGGCTTTTAATCTCCTGAATAACATGATATTCAAAGAAATACATTCCACAGATACAGCTGAGATGTACTGGATTGGCCAAGATTCCTCCTTTTGTCACCCCCCTTCTCCCCGTCCTCACCCTCATTTAATTCCTCTTAGAATTATGGCACCCTAATCTGCTGGTTAACATACCCGTTCTTCCTTTTCCTTTGCTTGTCTCTGGAACATCTGGAAACTGGTAGCAAAGTTGGAGGCAGATGACTTGGCAGATCCAGCACCCTTGGTCCCAGACGATGACACTTTGGCCAGGCTGGACCACGATCCAACGTTATTGATTTTAACATCCTGCGGGTGAGACCACGGAGGTGATAACAATACACAGATCCTAATTTGTTGTAATAGAGTTGTAAGATTAATCTTGGTACATATGAGATCGAGTTTTCTAGTCAAAATAGTAATCCTGTGAGTGACATTTGTAACCAAACTTGTTACTGCTCCATTATCGGATTTTTGATTGTCCGGTATATTTAAAGAGATAACATTATCACATGGAAGGAACACTAAATGGTAAAACAGGCGTATCAACATAAGGGTCAGGGGTCTTTGGGGTTCAACCAACACATTCCGTGATGATCAATACAACAACAACAATAAAAGTGTCCAAAAGTGTTTCATTTTTCGCATGGGGACTATTTAGACCAAGGGGATATCATTAAGATCCTACCATCTCTCAAAGCAAAACTGTTTCATGGTACTTGGATATCTTGGTGCACTCCAAATTAATCATTGACTCTGTGGAGAAGTGAACCCTCTTTGTTGGACCACCTCCCCTTACCCCCGCCCCCTCTCTTTCCAAACATTCTCCACATTAGACATGACATTAAACTTAAATTAAAACAAAACTGTTAGCAGACTGTATATCCACTAAAAGGCCTGTGTAAGAGAATGTGTATAAGTAAGTTGGCCTGACGTTTCGATACTAGCAGGATTTTCTTCAGAGGCTGAATGACAAGTAACAGTAACAAATACACCCACAAGTACAAGCACCTTACACTTACTCAGTAATAGCATTTGATCAAAACCTAGTTATTGGTCAGCTAATAACTTAAATTCCCCTGCCTACCTACAATCCCTGCTGCTTCTTCTTCCCTCCAAGTCAACACCCCCCTCTCTCCACCCCCCCCAACCCCACACACATGTATACTCATATCTCTGCATGCTATCCTGCTACTACTATCATGCTTACAAAACCTCCTTGGCATATTAGCACTGGAAAGCACTAAAACAACAATAACAGCAACAAAATGCAGCAACAAGCTCCCTTATTGAAATTTACTTGAATTAGTTGTAAAGTTAAGGAAATGACTCTTAGCCAACTTTCGTTTTGTTCAATGGCCTGTATGACAATCTTGACTACATACCTTCCCTTGTGAAGCTGCCTTTGGGGTTTTCTGATCAAGCTTTTTCAAATTTTCAAAGCTCCCCTTGGAGGTCAATGTCGGAGGAGTGGACGTCAAATCTGTGAAAGCGAAATATTGCGATATTATTTAAAGTGAGCTACAGAGATGGTCCATCACTTCATTCAGAAATCTCTACACAAACTGAGCACCTACATATCTTATGAACATTTTTTTTTCATTATACAAGTTGATATTTTCTTCTCAAAGCAAACTAGTTCAATTTTAACCAGAAAGACTGAAGGCTTTGATTCCTTGCCATATAATTTGCTCAAATTTCCACTTTAACTATTTGACTAATGTTTTCACTTGTAGCACTCACTGGTGGGCATCATCAACCAATTAATTTACAAGAAAGGATGGTACAATATACAATAACCACAAAGTACAGTTTCTCTATGTGAATATAGACACAGATATTCTACATATGAGCAAATGGACATTTTCTTTTACCAATTTTGGATAGCAAATCAAATCTGCCACCAACCACCCATTTAATATTGTTATTAATGAATGAGAGTTACATGACATTGCTTATTCACTGGGAAATATTTTCACAATGTACTGCCAGAGCCACAGTCATCCAGTATAAATCACAGAGAATTTCCCATCATTTAGGTAAAACAATTCCTGAATTTTCCCACTAGTCTAACAAAGCGGGTGCAGTCAAAGGAACATGAGTGGCTTAGTCAGAACGGTATAGGGGAAACGGGAAGGGGTTCCAAACTATGAAAGATGGAAGGGCACTCTTTTTCTTACATTTTATACTGGTTTCTCTCCAATCTAATCTGTGGCTGAAACAATCCTAGAGGTAAAGCATGCATATATCTTGATTGGGGATAGGACTCAGCACGAACTGCACCCAGGTGCTAAGCTACCGGGGAATGAACCTGAAACAGTTCTACTGACACAAACAGGTGTTTCCTACCAAAGCAGCATTAGAACTGAGACAGAACCCCCCCACCATATCTTGTTCGTGATCCAGCATTCTTCCCCAAACATTCAACATACCTGGTTTATTCTGCTTCTCGAGGCTCTCCATCAGCTCAGGGGTTCCAGGTTGAGATGCTGTGTCACTGTTGTTCTCGTCGCCGATGGTGAATTTAACAGGAGGAGACGATGGCTTCTCCCTGGATCCGTTGCTATTGGCTGTGCTTTTGGCCGGCGAGGACGGAACCGCAGCTGCGGTTTCCAGAGAAGCAACAGCGGCCATTATAGCAGGAGCAGAAACAGCAACAGGAAGAGGAGGAGGAGGGGGTGGTTCTGCTTTGACTTGAGGTGGTACTTTAGATGCCTCGTTGACGATAGGGGTTACGATGGGTTGTGGAGCTGGAGCTGGAGCAGGAGCAGGAGGAGTAGGAGGAGTAGGAGGTTTAGGTGTCTTAACTGGGGTTGGAGGCTCTACCTTTGGTGTTACTACAGGCAATGGTTTGGCCTCAACAGGTTCAACCTTGGGCACAGCAATCTGCTCTGCCCACGTGCGAGGTTCCGCTTGTTTGGGTGCAGCGGCGGCTGTGGGTGCAGCCTTGGCTGTGGGTGCCATGGTAACCGCTGGAGTTGTCTTGCCCTCTCCTGTCTTTACTGCCTTGGATGGCACAGCAGATGGCTTTGTGACAGGAACTGGAGTCGGTAGAGTCGACTGTTTCTGAACCTTAGGTACAGATGGTTTCTCCGGTGCAGCAGCAGGATGGATTGATTGGACTGTAGTGGTAGAAAGCACTGACGTGGCCCCTGGTGATACTAGTGACTTGGACTGGCTAGGTGTAGATGGAATCGCCTTTGGAAAGCCTATGAAAAGAAAATACACATAGATAATAATGAGCTTAAAGAAACACAACAGAAACCAGGAAACACAACGAGTAGAAGCTAGCAACATAATCAAACAACGTTTGAACTCAATTTTCGAAGCATGTGAATAAAGTAAGACAGTTACTTGAGACTAAATTAAGTTTAATACTTCATTTATAGCAGGAGACGAGGACACAAATGCCTTTGGACTTTTGCAAAAGATTCACCCAAAGTCATCGATTGAAAACGTAAGCGAGTGAGAAAGCATATTTCTTAATTTTCTTAAATGCCTTTGAAGATCTTGGTGTTCAACTTGTTCTATCTAGAAGACATACTTATATAAGGGCTCCAAAATACAAAAGTGGAGGGGGGTACCAATTGCATTAGTTTGGCACCCATTCTTCTTCCTCCCCCCCCCCCACACCTCAAAGGTGAAGCCCATTAGGCAGGGTGATAACGTTAGGCTACACTAAATTAAGGCTACACCAAGATTTTACACGTCTTAGTAACTTTCCAAATCAACTACTATTACTACAAACATTTTATGCTATTTAAATTACCATTTGGTGCGGTTGTTTGCGTTGGTGATATGACAACAGGTCTTTGGCTTCTGTTTGGGGCTGGTGCAGCCTTTTTTGTTGGCCTGCTTGGCTGGGCTGGCAAACTCATGTGTCCCATTGGAGCTGGTGCTAAAGAGGTACAAACAAAAATTGCAAGAATAACCACTTTAAAGTACAAAAAGCTTATGCTGGCGCCAGACTTGATAAGGGTCTATGTCGAACTATATGCTGCTATGAAATTAGAATTAGGAGGGGTGGGGTGAGGGGGTGATGGGAGAGAAAGAAAACATGGTGGCAAACACTCAGTGCAACACATCACATCTCTCACACAACAGCCCAATTCCATTTTTTCTCAAAATCGAATTTCTCAACAGACAAATTTCACGTATATGGTACTGCAGGGATGATGATCAGATTATCAGATGATCAAATGTAGATTTAGAAAATCCAAAATGGTCCTAACTTAGGGGAACTCTATAAATGTTGGCGACTGTGTGTCACACATAGCATCAATAAGTCTGACCGACATAGTAATGGCACATGACTATATTTGTCTTCACCAAGGAAACTGAAAATGTCTTGTAATCACTCAGTAATTGACACTGGTTCCTCCTCCTCCACTCTGTCTTAATTTCCCTAAGGTGGGGTGGGATGAGGGGTGTTGGGGGAGGGGGGGTGATGGGAAGGAAAGAAGACCTTGATAAGTTTTGCTTTGGTAAGGTGTCCACCGCTTCCATAAAGCTGTTGGTACTGTGGACGAACACTGAAAACTCTGCACTGTAAACCTTTGACATTTTGCTGTATCCTTTTGTTTTAATTTTGTACAGAGTGGAAAGATATACTTTCAATTCTATTCTGAATTTCAATTCCATGGTGTAGTGGGGGGGGCGGGGGGATTCAAACCAAGGTTGGACATCTAACCTACACATTGAACGAGTTTTAATTTTGGGATGAACAGGATGTCTTATTACAATGTCCAGCAGCAAAAGCTTTAAAGTTGATCGCTCATATTATTTATTTATTGAACATCAGAAAACAAACAATGCCAGCTGATAGTGTTTTACTCGATGGGTGAAACAGTTCAACTAGATTTCACCTTCTATGCACATTTGATGTCCCAAGTATCACACACAGTTTGGGGAGATGGGCCAAACAGATTAACGTGATGTAAACCAACTATTTCATACTCTAATGTGGGTGGGATGAAGCCACCCATTAAGAGAGGCTGGTAACTTGAAATGTACTAGAGCAGGCAGGAAAAACGTCACAAATTTCTTACATTAATACATTCGATGTAATGCACGAAGACTGCTTTGTACACCAGAATCACTTACCAGGAGGCAAAGGTTTGACCGGCTGGGTAACAACTGGGGGTATTGCATTGACTGTTTGTGTGATCACAGCTGGTGACTTCTGAGTCATCATCCCACCAGGTGAGGTCAGCAGGGACTGTGGTCTACCTTTAAGCTTGGGAATCTAAAAGGAAAATAGTTTGATGTTTATTTGTCTGTCAATATATATATGAATATCAAAATAAAATAAAACTGTTAGCAAACTGCTTATCCACTAGAGAGCCTGTGTAAGAGAATGTGTAAAAGTAAGTTGGCCAACTTGGCCTGACGTTTCGATCCTAGCAGGATCTTCTTAAGAGCTAAATGACAAGTAACAGTAACAGAAGGGACAAAAAACACACAGAATACAGACTGAGTATGGTGAACACAAAGAGATAGATGTAAGGGGATTAGTAGACAAGGAATGGAGAGAAGAAAGCACAGGGGAGGAGGAGAGGTAGGAGATAAACAGTGGAGAGGATTAAGGGAAGTGGGTAGGAAAATATATATATATGAGTTATATTATACATATATGTTATATATATGAGTTATATTTAATATATATATGAGTTATGTAACAGATGGTGGAGGAGGGAGACTACCTAATATCAAAGACCATTTTGGTTAGCCGAACAAAAGAGGCCGGCCATTTTCATGGCATTCCAAACATGAATTGATAGTTGAGTACAACAACAAATGCACTGGTCTTTTATTGGAGGTTTATCCAACTTTGTGTTAATATGACACAGCTTGACCAAAAATCACAACTCCCATGCAAAGTGAGAACTTTCAATCTTGATATATCAAGATTATTCACTTTAACTGGTTGTGGATGAAACTGAGTTTTAACAAGACTCAAGTTATCAGTGCTAACCAAGTAGAGTTGTATATTCTCAAAAGACCTTTATCAAATGAAGGTAGTTTTTTCCTTTTCTTTTCCTTTGTAGAATTCTGCCACTTCACTGTTCTAAAACTATATTCAGCAAGTACACTTTTCGCTTTTCTCAGTTTCTTACAGAAAAAAACTCTGCATATTACTAGCAGACAATACGATTTTTTTTTGTATATCACATGAGAATGGTTTACATCTTAAGTACCACCGCAAGGAAACTAACAAAAGAGAGATGGAAATTTAGAAGAAAAAAAATATATACCAATTTGTTTCCTAACCTGTATTGATGATATATCAGCTGCCTTCTTTTTGGCCCTCTTCTTATTCTTCAGAGTGGTCTTGCTCCTCTTCTTGACAGGCTCTGTGACAAAACATATTTCCACTTAGTCTAACAGTCTCATTTATAATGTTTTGCCTTTTTCAATCTCTTTCAATCTATCCAAATCAAGCAAAAGTTTGGTTACACAGTGCAGGATGCAGAAATACAATGTGATGAGTTTCTTGACAAACACAATCAGTTCAAAGTGGGAAATGAGGAGGTCCTTTGTCTCCCCCATTCAACTTTGCTGTGTTAATACCAAACAGGCTAAACCAACCCCCACACATGAAGTTTGACGGTTTGGTCAGGTTCAGAAAGCCCATTTAAGCTGTACGGCATTATCAGGCTAGAGAATACTATAGCAAGGAAGGTGCAAAATCGGACCTAGTATGACTTATGCAAATTTTCACTTTAACATATAAATATGTATATATATATATATATATATATATATATATACATATATATATAATTGAAATAGTAGTGAGTTGGAAAATCAAGTACATTGCAAAAACTTCCAGCCTCCACCGCGACTCGAACTCGGGCCTCCAGCTTTATATGCGGACACCATAACCACTAGGCTATGGACGCTGATTGTATGTCCAGAGGTTCGTACCCGGTAAGGTCGTAATTCCACTGTAGGCGTTTGTCACCTGTATCGAACAATACTAGTGCTGTTTTGGTGACATATTTTGCCTTACTCTAGAGATCAAACATGATGCTAACCAACTCGAAATCATTTGTGATTCCTAAAGCCGGATCTCGAAAGAGATACTTTGAACAGACTTTATGTTAATGAAATGGAGGTAAACGACAAAATGAATATATATATACGTACATATATACACATAAACTTCAACAAATGAGAGAAGTGAACTATCGCTTACTGTGCATGACTTAGGCTAAGACTCAAGAACGATTCTTTAATATAGTTCAAGATTTAATACAGTTAAAGGTGAGACTAACAAGATACTGTATTCCTTAAGTTTTTATCAAGTTCTTGAAATGTCAAAACGAATGATGTGAATGTCACTGATCTTCTCGAGGAAGTTTCAAAAGGAAGCCAGGGCGAGTTATTCATCAAAAACAGGAAACAATCAACCAGAGGGGGGGGGGGGGGGGGGAAGAGCAGATTGTCTGAGTTATTTTATGTATGCAGCAAGCAGTTTAAATGTGATATGAACTTGTGTATTACTGCTCCCGACAGGGAGACATATATAGATGTATATTTGGAAATAAAAAAACCGACTATTGGAGTCCTTCGTTTCATCAGCTTGTATTAAGTGGGAAAGCAATGTTTCCCAATACTTCCTAATTTGAGTTAAAATGTTGAATTGGAAGCCACCTGACGTGAACGTTATAATCCATAATCCTGTCTTTGCGAAATAACTACCTGATATGATTATATATCTCCACCCAGGCAGCCACTTCTGTATCCATTGACCTTCATTAATTTTCATCTCATCATAAGATCACCTCAAGAGTAAATTCTTGAGAGAAATGTTAAAGTAGTGACCAATTGAAAAACTGCAAAAGAGTGTATAACCTGTTAACCTTTACTTGATTCCGAGCTTTAAAACTGAAATAACTTAGAACAGAAAAGTCTCATCCCTCCCTGTCTGAAGAAGTTTCAACTTTCATGCGTTTCATTGCTTTAGGAATCTACCTTACTACAGGTGAGTCCAGCAGGGGGAGCTTGTGGGTCACTACTGACTTGTGACATCTCATGACATGTATCTACCTTACTAAAGGTGAGTCTAGCAGGGGAAGCTCATGGGTCACTACTCGTTAGTGGCATCTCATAACATGTATCTACGTTACTAAAGGTGAGTCCAGCAGGGGAAGCTCATGGGTCACTACTCACTTGTGACATCTCATGACATGTATCTACCTTACTAAAGGTGAGTCCAGCAGGGGAAGCTCATGGGTCACTACTCAGAAACTGGCATCTCATGACATACTATGGCAATTCCTGATCGGGATTTGCTCTTGATAAATAATTTCCTAGGTACAAGTAACTTTGAATGAGCCTACATGTGTTGCTCCCATGTTCTAAAATATTTATTCGACAGTCCTGTTAAGGCAACATGAAGTGATGCTGCATTTGTTGTTTATTAAGTTATCATTGAAGTTGAATTTATCACTATCAGCAAACTGAGTTTACTTTTAAGGATGTACACATTGTGCAATAAAGTAGAGAAACATTTTTTGGGGTTAAATGGTAATAAATGGCCAGTGGGTGAACATTTGACTGCCTTTTTCAGCACCAGATCTCAAAGCATCCATCACAGGCTAATCAATAACCACTCTGTGATGAAGAGATAACTTGCATGCGTGGTAGTACCGTGGTATACTGATGATTACAGCTTACTACAATGGTCAAGGTGGAAGAAGAAAACCATTACATAATTCCGGTGTTATCGAAGCTTTAGGCTGAGAGGAATTTAAATCTCAGCTGCTGCTGAAAGTTTATTAACGTCATCTAGGATTAGTTGATGATAGACAAGGCTGGGTTGTTTGACCTAGGACTACATTTTTATCAGCTAAATCATAGGCTTGGGATCTTCACTTAAAATCACCACTTCAATTTGTTCTTTTTTTTTCCAAATGGAAAAGTTTGTTGAATGGGGGGACCATATGAAGAGAGAAACATTCAAACAGCTGAGCAATCTGGATATTGACATCTCTATGCTACTCGAGGGATATCTCTCTCTGTTGAAGACAATGTCATTTAAGTTCATTGAATACCTACTCAAGACACAAAAAGTATTTGCTTTTTATATTGTCACAAACCGTTCGTAAGAGAAGTCTTGAACCTGTAGAAATTCTGACTGTTTTGTGAAGGAGTTGCTAAGATGATGGCAGTTAACATCTGGCCCACATGTTCAGGCTACCAGAAAACCTGTTAACACCCCGCTTGAACAAAGACATCAGGTTTTTCCAGCGAGAGTCTGCCTTAAATGTGCTTATGTGCCTAAGCAATGGTGCAACTTCCATTAAGTAAATGGAGTTTCTTTGTATGCTAATACAATGTTAATGTAAGTAGAATTGCATAAAGTGACCTACCAGACATACCCGATTTCTGGAGACAGTCCCAGGATTTCATGTACTGTTTCTTGTTGAAAGAGTTCTCAGAAATGTCCCCGGATTTATACTGACCACAAAATATCCAGGAATTTGTAAAAACCCCTAATTTCAAGATGTCAGAAGCCTTCCATTCATAGAAAAAACTAGATGTAAGCTGTGATTTAACTTGTAATTTATGGGCCCTACAACTACAAAGTCCATATATGTCTACCCAGAATACTTTGATCAATTGTAATAAAACAGAAAACATCTTTCTGTGCTTTTGCAGATTTATCTTAGACAAAAAGGCTCGTTTCTGGAGGAGTTTCTAATCTTGGGCATTTGACAATCGTCTGTGACACATAACCACCAAAATAATACCCCCTGGTGTAATTCACTGTTAACCTAGTCAAATTTTCCAATTATTGGAAGATGTTCAATCCAGATATTTAATTACGACTCAACTTTGGTACCTCTACTACAACATAATTCCATGAAAAGCAATCTGTGTTGTACAATGACCGACTTGGGTAACTATTAGAGACACTAACTAGGAATACACCTTACTTGTGTCATTGTGAAGGTGGGGTCAGGCAGGGGTCAGGCAGGGGTCACACCTATGGCAGCCATAAGAGTGGCCAGTTCTACACACCATTATCCATCCAGGAAGGCAGTAAGCTTGCCTTATGCTATACGGAACAATCTGATACCCAGAGCCATCCTTCCGGGGAATTACTGTGACCTCAAATGGCAAGACCAGGAGGATCAGAATTTGTCACAGAGGGTGGGGGTGGGGAAGCATCTTGTTTTGGGGGAAAACAGACATGATATGACGGATCCCACAAAAACAAAACTGCTTTCCCAATCTTTGTGACAACTTTGTGAATAGACCTACTAAATTTCTTTAGCAGATCTATAGAGTTGCAATCAGGTTCACTGATCTTTATTCCAAGAATCATACAAGCACTGTCTATGTTACTTAAAACTGAGCTGTTTAGCAATGAAGAAATTCTTTTACCATTTTCTCTTCCTTCAAGAACCTATGCAACAGAAAACCTTACCACAACATTGGGTGGGGTATTTGATTTTTTTTTTTCCATTGTTTTCTTGCTCAATACACCACAATGCTGCCAATGTCCAGGCAGGGTAAAATGAGCAATATAGAATGCTTGAAGCAACATTACAAAACAAATGTCTGCACATTTTGGAAATAAAATTTTTCAAAGCCAGCTGACTGATAATTGCAAGAAAAAGGATTTTTAATTGGGTTTTCTGTTGAATAGGAACAATAGAAAGGAAGACAAAGAAACCTAACATTTTCTCATTTTATTGCACATGTATCATATTATTATCAAGAATATTAAAACATGAAAGAAACAAATTGAGAAGTAGCTATCTGCTCAGTTTGAAATAACACAGAATTTGAAGTGGTTGCCGACAATTGGATTCTGAGGAACACACACAGTACAAATGAATTAATAAAAAAATAAAGTGTATCTTGACCTTTTTCAGTTTATTTATGAAAAATTGAAATACAATGGATCACAAATTTTCCAAAGTATTTATGAACAGTAAGAAATGCTACATGGCAACTGTTATCACACAAATTTCACACTAGTTAGCCTCACTAAATTTTAGTTTAGATTTTGCGATAAAAATGTTTCCTTTCCAAACAAGAAAAAAAAAAAAGCCTTTGAAAGGTCCCATGCAATTTTTCTTTCTTTGTGTGTGTTTGTTCAGCTAGGTAACTGGATTTACAAATGCATTACAAACAAAGCACCACACAAAATGATTAGCCATCACAAGTTATGTTTTGGTTATTTCTACCTCGATCAATTTTTTATCTAACAAACTCACCCACAAAAAGATATTTACAGCAATACAAAGAGCGCCAGACTTAACAAAACTTAGAAAACAAGAACAAGGAGAAAACATTGGCAAAAGTTAATAAGAAAAGAAATGGTATGGGGAGGATTCCCTTAATTTAGCATTGAATTTTAAGGAATACCAGTAGTACCAAGGGAATAATCAGAGTGCAATTGTGTGTTTTTTGACATTTTTTGGCAATCAATACTGTTTCACTCTTGTTTCACCCTTGGCAAAATATTTTTTTATAACAATTCTTTTGATACTGTGAAAGTGTCCTACTTCAGAAACCAATGTCGGCAAACACTGGAGCCAAGGTTAAACTAACTTGTTACGACAACATAAAAGAAAGAAAATATGAATAAATAACCGGATGTCTTGGTTCAACTTTCAGTAAGTTTAGAACAGGACCGTATCTGGTTCACTCTCAAGGAGGCGACGATCTCACCATGCACATTCAAAATGTTGAAACAGCGGTGCCATTGCCTTGTGATTAGAAATGAGTCGTGACCAAAAAACATTTACAAGACAGGCCCTTGATAAAATACTTTAGCACTGCTCATAGACAAAACCAGCTTCTGCAATGTTAAAACACACACAATGGCACTCTGAACGATGTGCAAAAAAGGAAGGGAAAAAAAATTAAAATGGGGCAAAACGATCCGCTAAAAACTGAACCAGTCCAGTGTAACAACTGTCAGCCTTACTTATGAAGGATATCATGTGCTCATATGACAAAATACTTGCAGTTCCCTAGGGGACTAATATGCAGCATATATTTACAGGACCTTGCATCACCAATCTCACAACCTCTTCAGAAAGTGAGGATCATTTCAGTTTATATACGGACCTATATTGTCACCAATGAGGCTACCCAGGATGCAGAGTAACATGAGACCCCTACAGAATTGTTTCTTTTTTGTTTTGTTTATAAAACTCATCCTCATTTGGGAGACCAACAAGTCACATGTCCCATTCAAAGTATGAGGAACCAAATTATGATAAAAAAGAAACATCTGCTATTCTTACAATACATATACATAGATACAGGATAAGGAAAACTCAAGTATGGACAACTCGTCAAATTGGTCTATCATATACAAAATGTACACAAGTTTAATTTTTCACTTGAAACAAACTCAAGAGGATGATTTCAAAAATATGTTTGTTGTTTTTTATCTCTTTTTCTTCATTGCAATTTTATACACACTATCTTCCTAAACAATCTCAATGAACTTACCCCTCGACTAATTCCACAGTTAGAGGATGTGCAATCGCCCTTATTTCCAATTATTTCTCTATTCACAAGTCCATTCTCATCTTTTAGCATTTCCCCCCCTTTTCTGAGTTTCTGAACTCTTTTTTTTCTACGTACAAAACATTTTGAAGTCTACTATTTCACAGTCTATATTTTTGAAGGTTTACAACATTCTTGACACATTGATTACACATGCTAGTTTTAACTTTCTCTATTATTCATTTTTTTTTTCTACCTTTTGTTTGTTTAATGAGTGTGATAATCAACCTAAGTACCTGACTCTGAGTCACTACTATCAGAGCTGGATGATGCGCTGGAACTACTGCTGGCATCACTCTCGTCTGAACTGCTACTGCTTGCACTAAGCCTCGTCTCTCCACCATCCACAGCGTTGGCTGAACCAGGCTCGGCAGCTGCTACAAAGACATACAATTCACATTTGTAATCAATCACAAAAACATGCTTAGGTTTTTTTTTTTTTTTCAAAGCTTATAAGCTTTCGTTCATTTGAAGCAAAGTTCACAGAGCATTGCTTACAACATACTTGTCTTCTCAATGAGGACATTATCAGGAGGTGGTGCACATACACTAAAGGTGAGAGCTTTAAACCATTCCCCCTCCTGTCTGCCCCCCCCCCCACTCCACCAACAGAAGTTCAGTTTTCAATCCCTGAGATTGAACAGTCAGATCCACATGTAGCCATCTTATAAATCGTGTAAAGTCTTGCAGAATGAAACTTTTCATACTTTAAACTGCAAATGTTCAGTGAAATTAACAAAGAAGCCTCAACATATTTTCATGTTGATTGCAAGTCTTCTAAAAATCAAATTAATTTGCATTTTTGAAAAGTTCCCTAGATTAATTTGAACCATTGCACATGACATTTTTGTACAAGGACATTGGATTTATTAACCTGTTAATTCCACATGATACTCTTACTTGAAAACACCTTGATTCAAGAACCCAAGATATAACAGTAAGTCAGACAGACTAAACAGTGAAGAATACTATATGAACAAAATACCATGACATTTATTAACAGCTTCAAAATGGTTACTTAGAAACAAAATTACCTTTGCCTTTCTTGGTTTGCTTTTTGGCATATTGACCACCAAGTTGACCGCTAACATCTTCTAACCGCCTTTCTAATTCTAGCTTCTTCTGACTCTGGGCTTCTGCTTTTGACTTGGCATTCTTTTTCGAGACTGCAATCGAAATCAAAATTAGAAACCTTGCGACGTTCATGTCATGCGTGTATATCATGGATGTGAACAGACTGCAAATTCTTTAGTGTAATGTTACAAGTAAAACATTGAACACAATCGTAAGTTTGCTCTCCATTCAAAACTGAAATGTGGTACTCCAGACGGGTATTTGTATCGCTACTGTTTGGAAATTATTTGGGGAAATGCAGGCAATGTGAAAATGAGTCAAAGTCAATCTTTTGTAATAACTTTCTACTAAAAGCCACATGTTGCTATGGGGGTGTAACTACTCATTACTCTAACCAAGTCATGTGATATTTGCACATAAATCAATACCCCTTCCATCACACTAAAGAATTGAGGTAACAAAAGTGCAGCTGCTAACTACCAAAAGGTCATAACTGTTGAAATCCAATCTTGAAACTACTGCTTCCCACATATGAACATTTAAGCTTTTAAGTTTTGCCAAATTTCCATGTTCTTAATGATATTTGGGGGCATGGAACAGATTGTGTTTCTATGTGCTGTACCTTTCCTTTAGAGTACAGTGCTAACGGATTGTGGCAAAGTCAACCAAACATATAGCGCATAGCTCATGCATAGTTAACAACTGCGTTAAGCTGTTAGAGATTATCCTTGCAGTTTATGTAGCCAAGCTATGCGCAATGAAATTATTTCCATGACTGAATGGAGCATCCATACGTCTTCACACAAGTAACAAACGTCACTGTGTTAAGTCTCTCTCCTGCATTTCATGTGCTTATCTTTGAAATAAAAATACCCAGCATTTTTCAGACATTTTTAAATGTCACATCCATTTCACAGAAATTCAAAATAACTTTCATATTGATTCCTGAAAGACAAGAGAGAAGTAAGATTGCTCACCATAGGGTTTCCTGGGTTTCTTCTTCAAGCAGGACATGACATATCTTTCCAGTTCTCGAAGGGTAGACGGTTTCAAGGTTTCAAAATCTATTTCAATCTCGTCTGGATTGGAATCTTTTAAGGAAGGCTCTCTGGATTGAATTATATGTACAACACGGCCAAGTTTGTCACCTGGTGAGGAGAATGTGAAGAGACGAAATAAACTCTTCAGGTTACAAGTTAAGATTCCACAACAACATGATGTAACCCATGACACTAAATACCAATACACCTGTCAAATCATATGGTAAACAGACAAGCTTGCTTCTAAGGTGTTAAGCTGAGAAAATAAAAAAAACTCTTCAGTACTACCAGTCATATTTACAAAGCTTCTAGCAGGCATGAAAAAAGTAAAGACTGACAAAATCATAGAATTTGACATTTTTAACAATATGCATTAATTTTACATATTTGTGAATCAGCAATAACCAAATTATTCAGAAGACTTCCCAATATTTTCCATCCTACACTTTTTACAACACTTTACCATTCCTGAGCTAGTCCATTCAGTGTTCTTCCAAATTGGCTGTAGAAATCTTTGCAACGTTTTATTTCTACCTTCCAATGACGATGACCTACCAGGTAATTTATTGATATCCAAGCTTAGCTGTCTCTTCTCATCGTATGACATCGGTTTGCCCATGTCTTCATCTTCACTTTCTTCTGCTGGAGGCTTTTTGGCTTTGGAAGTAGACTTTCTTGCTCTGAAATAAGTACAGGTCTCAGTACCATTAACTACATATCATATGCACCATCCCCAGTGAAATTCTTGCCAGTTTCTTTGGGAGAAAACATCTGCACTCTCTCCCACACCACCCATCCTCATTCAGCCAACCCCACAAACAGGAAGTACTGCCTAGGCAACTTTATTTTCACATGGACACTTCTGTTCTGGCCTTTTCTATGTATTTCAAGCTATGCTTACCATGAAAGTGGGGAACTGTGTTATGAAAAGGTTACAGCCTTTCTAGAATCTGCAATTTTCTTCACCCCCCCTCCAGTAACACCCATTCGATTGCCCACCCCAGGGAATAATTTATCTTAAAACGCATCGCACAATGCTATACAATATGGCCAAGTTGCTATAAAAGTGCAAATATGTATAGCCTTTTTTTGTACACATGAACTTTAGTTTAAAAATTTCACTAAATTATTCACTGCCTGACAAGCACACTGCAAGCTTTATTACACAACACAAGTAGGCACTCAGAGGGTCAGCGAAAGCTTACCTTGTCTTCTTGGGCTTGGGTTTCTCGGAATTATTTTTTGCTTTAGAGCCAGATTTGGCTTTCTCCTTGAGCGCTGCTTCTTCCTGTATCCTCTTTTGTTCTAGTAACCTCTCATGCTCTTTCTCCTTCTCTTTCAATTCCTTTTCTCTTTCCCTTTCCCTTTCAAGTTCTTTCTCTCTTTCTTTCTCTCTTTCAAGTTCTTTTTCTCTTTGTTTATCACTATCTAATTCTTTCGTTTTGTCTTTATGCTTCTCTTTCTTTTTTTTCTTCTCTTTTTTCCTTTTCTTTGAGCTTTTCAGGAGGGCAAGCTGTTCATGAACTAACCTAAGCTGTAAGGGGCAAAATCAGTTTAATAAAAGGTTTTAAATATCTCCTCCACGCTGCAAAATCAAATCTGAATACTCATCACAAGCACAGCACAGTATCATCATACAAATACATCAACACTAAAAAAAAGCGTCCGAAGAGATGCGATCTTGAGACGACACTAATGGACTCAATTATACAATTGTCTATTCAAGCTCCAAGACGACAAAAGTTAACATTGTAATGGGGCAATCAGAAACCTCTCTGTATCATATATCCCAAACTCAAGCATACAACCGCAGACAGCTTGGCAGAACGCACAAACAGAGAGCAGTGGTATGCTTTGAGGAAGATGGGACTCAAATGACACGCATGGTTATCATCATCTCGCACTCCTCTACGTTAACTATAGCACATTATTAGGCATTTAGGGTACTGCGCACCAAGAATATCCTAAGATAACAGGACTATGTCAGTGGCAAATGCACTTACAGGACTTGCTACAAGTGAGCAGAAATGAACTCATCCAAAAAATTCCCCTTTCCCAACATTCCTCCTTCTCTTTGACGCGGATGGAAAAATTCCATCATTGGTAATGCAATGTTAATCTTTGCCCTTTATTGATCCTGGTCCACAAAGCCAACCATCCCATCCATACATTTTAATCTGAGGCAGTAACAGCATATGTAAAATTCTCCCAAGAGTGCAACTCTCATGACACATACACCATCAAAACTACAGTTTAACGAGAACACCAGATGCACAATTTTGTTGTTCATGACTATTGCAACGTGTAAGTTCAAAGAGACTTTTCTTTTTCTATTGTCAAGGAGAAGACATACCTGGTCTTGTAATTGTTCTAATCTAAGTTGCCTTTCATCTTCACTGTCTTCTTCTTCAGATGACTCTGATGAACTGCTGGGACTACCAGTCACTGGAGGTACTCTGTCGTTGACTCTTTCGTTGACTGCGACAGGGGTGGTTACACTTGCATCTTCACTAGCATAGAGGTCTTCTTCTAAGGGATCGTCAGGCATTTTAGCAAATTTGACTTCAAATACTTCCTATAATTGAAGAGAGTTATGCTATTGGTAAATATTCATTTCACGGTGACAACTGAAGGGCACCAGTGTATCAACTGATGGATAATTGTTAAGAAATACTCTACAAAGATGTGTTATGACTATTCCATGATTGACACTAGATGATTTCAGTTTACCAATATTACTTTTTCACTTTGTGACTGCTCCCATAATTTCTCTAATCTTTACTTACATCCAGCCCTACCCCCACCCATCACCACTCATACCCCTTCACCAGTTTTCTTATGCCACATCACCGATCAGCAATTATAAAGCCCCTCCAACGAGCTCCTTTTCTTTTGTGGCTGCTCCCATCTCCAGTCTTATCAACCCACAGACCCATCCATCTCCATTCTTCCCCTTCACAAGCAAAACTAGGTTTTTTTTCCACAACCACATTACTGACCTGCAATTTACGAGCCATTCCAACGACGTCATGATCTGGAGGATTGTACTTGTAACAATTTGTAAATATCATTCTCATGTCTGCGGCAAATTCTGTTGAGTTCCTGTACTCTCTAGCATCCATCTTTTTCTGTAAATTTTGAATACGTAAGGTACACATGTAATGTTATAGACACAGTGGTTAGCAACTTACTAGAACAACAGTTGGTCTTAATCAATCAAAACATTTACACTCGCATCGATGCATGTTACAATGACAAAATCTTTGAGGCATTTTCAAAATACATTCTGATAAACGGCATCCAACCAGGTGTATTTATCCACAACTACAACTACTTTTAGTGAAAATTTTAAAAAAACCTTCAAAAATATTTTGTTTTAACTAAATAATTCTGGAAAACATCCAAGCTGTACACCAAGTTCCATAATGTGAAACAATTATGTGAACTGCTAAGCATATAGATGGCTTCAGATATAGCAAGGTTGGATAATAAACTTTCCAAAAGTTATGGACTGACTGCTCAGTTCTTACAATAAGCATGTTACCATGGCATGAATCAGTAATCTTATATGAAGCAAGATCCTGGGATTTAACATGGTTTTTCTGTTACCTTTTTGATTGGGATTAAAGCCATTTAAAAGACTTCATCCCTGCCACAAAAAGGTTGCTTAGTACATGGTAAGAGACACTGTACGAAGAACTGGTCAAATTCAATTTTTCTATTCAAAAAATTTTGTGAACTTGTTCCACAGGTCACAGATAGTAAAAGAGAGAATGGCCTCCCAAGCAAAACAATTCAGCTGCAGCTACCTGTAAAACGATTGCTTACTTCTCAGCGCACCCAGGATTCTATCATGCCTATCCATCATGAACTTGTTACTATCAGGGAGCATGAAACCGCAAAATGAGACTCACCTTGACAGTACCAAGATCCATAGGATGTTTAATAATTTCATGATAATCGTGGAGCTGTAGCACATCAGCATCGACAGGTTTATAAAATGGCCAAGCATATGCCTGTTAAAAGAGACAATATATAGATATGATAGTAACACACCAAACCTGAGAGAGATGGAAACTTTCTACTTCCTCTTCCCATCAATAAAAACCTGACAATTGAATTCAAACATTTCCTTAAAGAAATTGTCATTTGGTATATTCTTCTTTGATAGCCTATTGTATTGAAGCCCTGACCAAAAGTGCCTTCCACAGTACTAATACAAATATAAGCTTTTAAAGGATGATTTTTGGTAGGATTTTAATATTCACCTTTAACCCTAACCCTCCTGAGCCCAACAACACTTCACAGGTTTGAATGTGGGCAGAATTTGTAAGGATCAGTAGGTAACCACCACCTTTTCGTTTTTCCCACCTCTTGAATTTTACACAAGACTATGCCAGTTTGCTAAATGTGTGATACTGTGGTCCAGGAGTCAAATGTTCAAGTGTAGGAAGGTGGTTTAAGGTTAAAATATTCTGCCTGAGATGCTACTTTTCTACATCATCGATGATTATGTCAGCTCCCCTAATAATGCATAATAATTCATCTTTTTCGGAATATTTTGAATATGTAAGGTACAGGTGCAATGTTATAGAAACAGTGGTTGGCAAGTTACTAGAACAACAGTTGGTCTTAATCAAAAAATTTTCACTCGCATCGATGCAGTTACAATGACCAATATCTTTGAGGCAGTTTCAAAATACATTCTGATAAACGGCATCCAACCAGGTGAATTTATCCACAACTACAACTTCTTTTAGTGTAATTTTTCAAAAATCCCTTCAAAACTATTTTGTTTTAACTAAATAATTTTGAAAAACATCCAAGCTGTACACCAAGTTCCGTAATGTGAAACAATTATGTGAACTGCTAAGCATATAGATGGTTTTAGATAGAACAAGGTCGGATAATAAACTTTCCATAAGTTATGGACTGACTGCTCAGTTCTTACAATTAGCATGTCACCATGGCATGAATCAGTAGTCTTATTTGAAGCAAGATCCTGGGATTTAACATGGCTTTTCTGTTACCTTTTTGATTGGGATTAAAGCCATTTAAAGACTTCATCCCTGCCACAAAAAGGTTGCTTAGTTAATGGTAAGAGACAATTTAAGAAGAACTGGTCCAATTCAATTTCTATATCAATCAAAATCTTGTGAACTTTTTCCACAGGTCGCAGATAGTGAAAAGAGAGAATGGCCTCCCAAGCAGAACACTTCAGCTGCAGCAACCTGTAAAACGATTGCTTACTTCTTTGATAGCCTATTGTATTGAAGCCCTGACCAACAGTGCCTTCCACAGTACTAATACAAATATAAGCTATTAAAGGATGATTTTTGGTAGGATTTTAATATTCACCTTTACCCTAACCCTCCTGAGCCCAACAACACCTCACAGATTTGAATGTGGGCGGAATTTGTAAGGATCAGTAGGTAACCATCACCTTTTGTTTTTCCCACCTCCTGAACTTTACACAAGACTATGCCAGTTTGCTAAAAGTGTGATACTGTTATGGTCCAGGAGTCAAATGTTAAAGTGTAGGATGGTGGTTTAAGGTTAAAATATTCCGTCTGAGATGCTACTTTCCTACTTCATCAATGATGATGTCAGCTCCCCTAATAATGCATAATAACTCTAGAAAAGACTGTCAAATTCATACAAACAAGTGCCACCAAGGATCACATCCAAACATCTTCTCTCCTTTCAGGTTGTGATGGTTACAATCATACCTCAGGATGTGTGATATCACTGTTTGAAGCTGTTTATGTACACTATATACGAAAAGAGTACAATCAAACTTACCGAATGTTTTTTAGACAGGAAATCCTTAATGACGTTTGCACAGTATTTCAGCTGAGCGGTGAGTTTTATGTCTTTCTTTCCCTTCTGATGTTGGGCAGCTTCAGGGAGATCTCGCTTAGGGGGTTTTATTTGTCTGTTACTCTCTCTTCTTGTTGGAATTTTGGCAGGCTTTGGCTGGGTGGGATCGTATTCATTATTCATGGGCAAGTTTGGTGAAACTGTTGATGGTGTTGTAGTGTCTGCCTGCCTCTTGACCCCTCTTTTGGACTATAAAATGAAATATAGAAATTAGTCAAAGCTAAGAATAAAGACAATACAATAAAGACAAAACTCAAATTTCAGCCTTTTTAAAACTATCAACATAGCAATATTTGATCAGTGATAAAAGGTCTTGTGCATTGCCTCATATGAAAGGCTCAACTCAACGAAGTTGTCTCCTCTTTCATTGTCCGAAACACGGAAAGTATTCTTCTTTTCATAAGATGTTAGAATCTGTCGCAATTGCGCACAGACACTTAGGCATTTCAAGTCCATTATGTTACCATTGCATGAATCAGCAATCTTATTGGAATAAAGATCCTGGGATTAAAACATGGTTTTTGATCTCACCTTTTTTGATTAGGATAAAGCTACATGAATTACAGTATCCATGCCAAAAAGGTTAAATGAAAAGAAGTCTCTATGGACTCTTTAAAACTGTATAATGAATAACAAGAATTGCGGTTTACATTAGGATTAACTAATAGTGTCACTGAAACAAAGGGCAAAGAATTAAATAAAAAAGCTAAAAGATGGGCAGCATAGATCTCTCTCTGTGCCTCTAACATGCCTGACAAAGTATAAGAGTTTTACCTTTGTTGGAGTTGGTGCAGGGGGAGATGTGTACACAGGCTGAGGCGTATTAAATGAAGGTGTTGCTACTGCTGCTGGAGGTGTTGGTGGAGCTTGTGTAACAAGTGGGGGTGGTTCAACTACCATAGGAACAGCCTTCACAGGAGGAGGGAGAGGTTCTTCTTCTTCTTCCTCCTCTTCCTCCTCCTCTTCCTCCTCCACATCTTCTATCATAGGTTCTGTCTGGTTAACAGAATTAGCCCTAACTGTTCCTGAAATGGACAAAACATAGTCACAATTAGTCACTTCAAAAAATCACTGATCATGGATAAGTCAAGCAGAAAGATACCAAGGACACCAGCTCTACTGAATTATGGTATAGACTCAATGTCAAATTAATGCTGATTTGGAATACAAGTTCTAACGCTTTCTTAAAATCTCCTTGGCTGGAGTAAATATTTCTCAAGTTTTCTTTGCATTATTAAGCATACCAACAACTATCTTCACCATCATACATTACACATCTTACAATTGTGCACTTTCTACATCTAGCAACATCCTAAGCATCATCTGTTCCATGAATAAATGTCGCTAAAACACGCCAACCTTTTATTTTTTCCTCCGAAACCACTGATGTCCCATATTCTTGCCTTCATATTACTGTGTATGAATGTGCTTGGTTATCTACATGCCCCAAACGAATGTGGTTTAGGTTCAACATTATTAAACATCCGTGTTAGAAGGGTAGTGTGTTCTATTAGGGACCTAGTATCAATGCCTATAGCCACACCAAAGATAAAGAGTATAGACATGGACCTTCCCAAATAGATGAGAAGTTAACTCACTAGGTGGTGCTACACGTTTGCCCTTCTTTCCTCTTTTAGCTCCTGCATCTCCTGGTTTGGATGGTGGAGGGAGTTCAACTTCTTCCTGAGGCATCTGAGCAACCTTAGTGAGAAACAACTTCTCCAGTGCTTGAGCCATCAGGACGACATCCTAAACAAACAGAGACATACGATGTAAAGACTATTAATTATGATGAGAAGGTGGTTTAAATACGGATTTCTCCAACGTCTCCGTAATAGAGAAACTGGAGAAATAAATCAGGTTACAAAAGAAGACTGCCAAATAGGATGAAAATCAAAACACCAACATTTAAAAAAAATCTGGAAACAAATGTAGCATAATTGCTAAAAATCTTGTGTTATTGCCATAATTATAAATCGGATCCATAAAAAACTCCATGGGATCTAAATTTCCTAGAACAACGATTGTGATTGATTTAGTAGCAAATTAGTTGAAAGTATCCAATAACAACTAAATCTACAAGCAGCAAAGGAATTATATAATATGAACAAAAAAAAAGAAACAAAGCACATAGAGCAGACATCTTGTACTGGAACGACAACAAACTTGCATGCAGACATTGAAACCTCACCTCTCCTGGGTTATTGTAAGTGTAACAGTTTGTAAACATGAGCTTGAAGTCTGCAATGCATTCTTTTGCAGAGTAGTAGTAGATGCTTTCCAATCTCTTTTTAATGCTGCCCAAGTCCATGGGGTGTTTGATGACATCAAGATAATCCTAAAAAAGACAAAATTGGAGTAATTGAAGATAGAGGACGATGTTGACATGCTTACCTCACCAGGACTATTATAAACATAACAGTTAGTATACAAGAGCTTGAAGTCTGCTATGCATTCTTTTGCACTGTGGTAGAAGTTGTTTTGTAAGCGTTTCCTGATTGTGCCTAAGTCCATTGGGTGGCGGATGATTTGATAGTAATCCTGGTGATGAAGATCAGAAAGCAGACATATTCGCTTTGGAAACAGGGAATATTTTAGCAGGCCTTGCATTCCCATTTGCTGATCAAATCAAAATTATTGGTAATGTACTTCAGCTAGGTATTTAAGAGTACAACTTGTAGTCTGTACTTTTGCTTATTGTTTCTTACTCCAGAAGAGACGCATGCTTCCTGGTTATTTGAACCTTTGTAGGGTAGGATTGTCTGAAATGTTGTTAGTCTAATGGAAAGTGAAAATCTTTTAACAGCTGTAGGGCAAGAGGGGAAACAGAAGACATAACAACTTCTCGTATAGCAGTCTTCAATAAATACTTTCATCCAAATGAGAATTACTCACAGGTAAAGCTAACTTGATATGGTCAACAGGTTGGTGAAAAGGCCAAGCAAACTGGTGCTTCCAAAGGGCCTTCATGACAACTTTCTGTAAATATTGCAACTGGTTTGTTTGTCTTCCTTGAAGTCTTTTGGTCTGTGATTGAGGTGATGTTACAGGCTGTTCTGCAGCCTCATTTTTTATCTGTGGAGTCTGAAAAAGATGACATCATCAGTGGTTGAGAGTCAGCTATAAATATACCTATACAGATGTTCAAGAGTAAAATGATCAATACACAGCAAATATCCAAAATGCAAAGCATCTTTGAGATTTTTTGTGCCAGAACTGTTTGAGTGTTCTGAATCTTCAAGAAATATCCTTAGTACAGTGCTTTCTAATTTTAACCACTTCTGAGTAATTGTGTACTCAACACTTGATACTGCATCCTCAATATCAGATCTAGCCCAAGTTTCCCGGCTTATGTGTGTTCATTCTTTCAGTGTTATTTTCCATGACGTTGATGTTATGGGAAAGGACCCAAGAAATCCTCAGACTCTCCCTAACCACTATAGGTATGAACATTCATTCCCTGTTCTGCGTACTGACGAATGTTCAAAAAAGATATATCACAGTCCAAATCATTTCACTAATTTGCAACTGAATTTTAATCACAATGAATATCATTTAAGCAGTCCCTTAGATTTAAGTTACAGACAACAAATTATATTTTATTGCCAATAAAAATTAAAGGATGTAGGACAATTTTAAGGGCATATAGATGTTTCTAAAACATTTGTCACTACGTACAACAAATATCATAATATGCAAATTTGTCAGTACGCGAAAGAAGGGACGAAATGTCAAGACAGATATAGGGACAGGCATGGACTGAGTGATACACTAAAACTAACAAGCTAAATCTTATTAAAGTGAATGAATGCTTGAATAGACATGGACTTGGCTGTCAGTGATTGTAGTGATGATTTGCTTGTGAGTGGTGTACAAGTATCTCCCTTCTAAACCCTCTGTTTACTTCTCAAAGCTGATATGATAGCTGAACTTGCACATCTTTACTATAGACATTACCATCAATGACTATTAATTGTTCAAAGGCTGATGACCATCACTGTCTTGACAACAAAAATACAGTAAATAGGTTCAGATAAGTCTTAATTCAGTATTTCTAGGTCTGCAGCCTGGCTAGCCATTTTTAGGTATACATCCTGTGTTTTGTCAGTCATTTAATTGTCAAATTTAACTGGTGGTACTTTTAAGTACTCCTGTCATGAAAGTGTTTCGAAAGACTCACTGTTTCCGTCTTCATTTCGCCGTTGCACTTCCCGTCTGCCTGCAGCTGGGTTTTGTTGCTGGTGTGCTTTCCCCCTGGACCATTCACCCCCTTGTTGCCAGCAACAGGGGCTGGCTCTGAAGAGGTCAATGACCTTAAAGAAAAAAGACAAAAAAAATCAAACCAATTATCTCAAGAAACCTTGTCAACTAGAAATGGTAATGTAGATATAGTCTGCTGATGTGAAGAGAAGACTGATAACGTCATATGAAATGAAGCATTCCTGTTGAAAAGTAGCAAAAATGAAGAACGAACTGCAGGTAGCAGATGCGTATCGTTCCAGTATTAAATAGGAAACGCTTTTCCCCTTTCAATAATAGTAAGAAATTAACAATTTGTGTCTGGATATGGAAAATGATAACTCTTTACAATTGCTACAATGAAGACTTCAGCTTATGAAGACGACTGATTGAGTGTGATTGAATGTAACAACTTTCCTTTCCTGTGTATAAAGTTTCTTGGATTCTTACCAAGAAGTGTAAGACAGTTGTAAGCAGGTTCAATTTTAATTGTGCTTTGTGCACTCGTCAAATACAACGCTCGATGAAGGAAGCTAGCAAATTGAAAGTTGATAGCCTAACTGGCTTTTTGGCCATCAAGTTATGTAGCCCAAATACAGAGATAAGGAACAGTGGGGCACCCGGCACATTAAATTCTTTCTGCCATTCCAGACTGAAAAATAAGCACCAGTTTTTACTCAGCCTACCATGCTAGTGATGTGGGAATAGGTGCGTCGGTATACGCAAACCGATACATATATACTGGGTCACGAATACCTGGTGAACCACAAATTTTTGTGGAACCACTACTTCTAACATTAACTGTACTCACATTAGCATGAACAATATGGACACAAGCCTAGCCTACAAATGTATTTGCAGGTTTATGACAACGATTTTCCCCTCTTTTGTTTCCTTTGCATCAATTTATTTAAAGATTTGACCAAATTGAAAATATGAAAATCAGTGTTGTTCACTCATATTTCCCAGAATCGGTTTCTGCCCAAAAATAACTTGTTAGAGCATTTGACAAACTACGTATGTGAAAAGAAACTGGAGAGAACCATTTCGCGGGAAACTGTGCTTAAGGTATGGTACAACTATGCTGAAGTTTTTAAGCAATTAGCCGTAGCAAAGTGAGGGTATTATGGTACAATGTGACTGGGATTTTACCTGTATGTCCCTTCTTTGAACTTTTGTCCGGTTAGCTCATTGGCTATATGCTGATTCATCTATGATGATGATCTGCATATGGTTTGTACACCACACAGTACAAGCAACAGGTACAAGGTACTAAGATTGTGCAGCAAGAATGTTTGCAGTTCAGGACTACGGGTAAGGCTTAGGTACACACAATAGCAGCCGGAATATCCTCAAGTTTGTGTGGGTTACCTGGGTCATTATTTTAAACGTGTACTATTTTTACCGGGTACTGAAGTTTTTTCGATATACCTGGTATTTTCGGTAAATTGATATACTGATGCACCCAACGTGGGAACAACTGAAAAATTAATTATCCTGTCCAAGCCATTACCAGCCAGTCTGGGAATTAATTTAAATTTCTCCAGTGCCGATACAGTTTATTTGAGGTAATGAAAGAATAAAAACAAATGTTTTCCTCTGAAATGTCATATTTTGATGATATTCCCTTCCTATCTGATGTCGATAGCAGAGTGTTTGTGTGTAAATTTAGAATGAAATGAAAATTGGTAACTATGAATGAACTGAGAATGATTTTATCAAATCCATTTGATTTCCATGACATACATGATGTACACGATACTGTAAGCCTATCCAATTTCTTGGGATTACACATTACTCTACCTCATATTTTTTGCATATTTAATGAGTTTCCCCATATTTATCAACACCATATGTACTGAATATGGGGCGAATTGGCAAGGTGCCCTGAAGCAGTCATCAATGTGTGATCGTACCATACCTTGACAATATCGTGTTTTGATGGGTGGTTGATGTAGTTTCTACAGGTTTTACAACTAATCTATACACAGCCAGGACTTTTTGGAGCATCAGGGGAAAAAGACTGGCCTAGCACAAGTATGATATTTTCTGTACCATAGAAGTGCCCACTTTTTGTGTGAGAAACTTTGTTTGCGAACATATAGTAAACAAATTGCAATGCCCAATGACTGAAATTTATGGAAAATACACCATATGAAATGCTTAAAGGAATTCTTCCAACTCTCTCAGTGGGGTATTGTACTGCTAGGCTTGCAGGGCCATAGAATAGCACACTTGCAGGTTCCAAACTTTTTCATGGATGACTTAAAATACCATTGAGATGATAACATTGTATGTAATAAACATTAAAAAGCAATTCCTCAATATTAGTACAGGTAATGTTCAGGGATAATTAAACCACTATCACATCGCCAAATGCTATGCAAAATGTCAAATTTCTATGCAACTGCAAGTCCAAAGATATATACAGTATAGTGGTTTTTTACATGTGAACCATAGGCGATTTTGTTAGTCACAAAATTCAGTGACTTTAAAGCTGCTACAAAAAATTTAAATTATTCCCTGAACATATATGTGTAGCATTACAGTAAAATCTTAGGCTTATGAATGCAGGGACAAATTTAGAGAGTATCACATAGCAAAATGCTATACAAAATGGGCAAATTGCTATATAAGTGCTAAAATATGTTGAAAGATTTTATACAGGAGCCCTAGCATTAAATAAAACCAAAATTTGAAGACTTCAACGCTGCTATACCAAATGTGAACACTAAATTATTAACTGTGATGTCCAAAGTATAGTTTGGTTTTAAATTGAATGTGAAAACAGACCTGGCTGCCAAAGGATAAAAGCATGTACCTGTGAGCAAATTTCTGGTCTGCTCTCATCACTATTCCATAACAAATATTACACCTCCGATTACAAACACCATGGTTTAGTAAACTACATATTTGAGTAACATGATTTTGGAGTCGGAACTATGCCTAGTAGTAACATGGTGGGCTCATAATTGACGCACTTGTTTAACAATGTCTATCAACGAAAAATTCCAAATCACTCAACTGTATTCATTTTTCGTTATTTGTAGTTCTTCAGAAATGTAATGATCTCAAAATATTTATTGTTCTGTGCCTACACAACATATAATTGAGTAGAATTTGACCACAAAATGTCAGCTGTGTCAAGTTCTTTCATACCCATAAATTGACACATTTGTTGATAAGCTAACTGTAGTGTAGGACTCAGTATACATCCATTGACTTTGAATTCTGTTTGCTATGCTGAGCCTCTACGCTCAGACAGGCCAGGCCCCAATGTAGTGGTATCATATTGAGGTAATTTTAGTTACTTATAGGGAGTGAGATTTCCAAATGCCAAAAAAATGTGCAAAACTGGGGGAGGGTGATAAAAGCTAAAAAAAAACATAATTTGATCATCATGTACCTGAAATGGATAAAAACTCTTCAAATATGTAACTCTGCTTGACTGCAAATAGTTAAGGCTAACGGCTGTATCATTCCTAGTAATATTTGAAGGTGCATCAATTACTAAGGTGCGTCAATTATGAAGCCTTAACTATACTAGTAGCTGTACCTCAGCTGAAACTTATTGTAAGCCTAATGATATATGGCCCCAAAGTAACCCACTGGTGTAGTAAATAGTATGGTAGTTTACTCTATGTGCCATGTAACTTAACAATTATATATCTCGCTGGGGTGTGTGGTGTAACTTGGGTGAGGGAGAAGCAGGAAAGTTGTACAAGCCGATACGCCTAGGCCTGGAATGGAAGTTGGGACTTATTTCATTGTTACTGGTTATGAGAATATGAGGTTAAAAATATAGCAAATCTTTCTGATACAAGTTACATTTACCCTATAAACGTTTAGGCGTAGAAATAATGACTTAGGCATAAAATAATTTCCTTCCTACCGGGAATAGTCATGTTAGGCTATTATTGATTCTGCGTTTCAGAGCACCGCTATCTTTGTAACACAGCCTACACCTAGGCTTTGTAAAGATGCATCCTTCGAATCCGAGGCTAGCCTATGGATGTTTTTCGGCAGTTGTAAGGGTTAAAAGAGACAAAATAGCAAGTATATTCCACTAAAATGCTGTTGGTATACCTGGTAATATTGGAGGAACTGCTTTTGTTCTTAATTTATCCGATCCACCCTCAAAATTAGAACGTAAATTAGTTGTCCTCGTTTGCGACAATACAGTTCTCTGCCTTCCGCACTAACAGTACAAAGGCAAGAGGTTTAGGCTCACATGGGATTTTCACTTCGATTCTTCGAATTACTTTAAGATGAAAAAATAATAAAACTTTAATGATACCCTTCTTTATCGCTTTCTGCTTGCTGCTGATGGCCTTGCGTCGTCGGATGGCTCTTGGTGTCCATAATCTGAAAGGATTCTGAATAAGAACCAACGAGCTACCGAAGGACAGCAATGGCGGACCAGCAATAGGCATTAACGTAAAAACCCTTCATTACAGATCGTGATTGGCCAATTTAGGTCATGTGGTACATTACTACCGCGTTTAGGTCGTTGTCGTAAAAACCTTCAATTTCATAAGTAATTACTTCACATTTTCAATTGAATATCTCACCTTAGCTGCACATTTGGAGTTTCTATTCCGGCTCAGAATTGAAGCATAAAATGATGCCGTGAAATAAGAAAAATGTGAATGGAAATACGAGGTGTGTTTAAGCGTCGGCTATTGCAACATAGGCCCGTTTGTGTTTGCTTCCTTCCGATTGGTTAAAACAAAGGATGAAAGATGCAATATCTCATTTTCTGGAACGCTGTTGATGTGGTATCGGCGCCGTCAACATGACTCAATTCCAATATTTAATAGCATACTGATGTTCTCCGCAATGGTGCTAACTCTGATGAAAATACCTTTTTTTCCTCTAGAAATGTGAACACTTTTCTACCTATCCTTTTTGTAACACGACATTAGTATATATGTCCTTGCGTAATGCTGGATCACAGAATCGAAATTCAAGTATTGTTAATATTTCTGATTATCGTTTGTTTTAGTTCAACATTGTCCTTCAAAAAATTATATAAAATATTATGAAGGGATTGTATCAATTTTTTAGCTATACTGATGTCACATATCGGAAGACCGTATTTTTATCCTCTTTGTCATTTTAAAACATAGAGTTTTGTCCATCAGCGGATAGGGCGCGAAATGTTTCTGCACAAGCCAATGTCACATGGTACTAATCTAAGACAATAAAACATACGTACTCGGGGATGTTTATCTCTGGTTCAATACGTTACGTGCATGCCCAACAAATCGTAATGAAACTGAAGAACACAACACTGCAACATTGAAAATTCAATGTGCGTGAACCCTGAACATAAATTATATGAACAGTGTCGTTAAACTAAAAAAAATTGCCAAACGTAAGAAACCTACCTAGGCCAACCACGTTATTGCCTAACTGTAAGATGTAGTGTTACGAGATATTGGCTTTGTCGCTTGTCCAATGTACCTGTACCTTCGACGTTCAAGAAGCAGTACTATTTTTCGTGCTAGCCTAACGTTAGGTAGGTCATACACAAACACCGTCGTTTTCAATGGCATAGCTGTACGTAGTAATGTACATGCTTCTACCATACCGACGAGAATTTAGCTGTTACCGACTAGTACTAGCATAGTAGTAGCGATGTCACCTTACAACTTGCAGTGGTGTCAATATAGGCTAGTCCAGTAATTGTTACCAAGGCTTAAGTAAAGTGTTCACTCTGACTTTTATCCTGTGATGTTACTCAAGATAATATTGTAGCATTCGACAGGTTTATCAACTTGAATTGGAGTCTAAACTGGTGAACCAACATCGGCCGTATTAAATATCGATGAAGATGGGACCACTTGTGACTTAACTTAGGCTAGGTTAGTACTTGAATTTTTACTGAAAACAAACTTAGCCAGCTCGCCGCTAATTGACTTTTCATCCATTCCTAGGCTTTAACGCTTCAACAGCTTTAACGTAGTACCTAGGCTAAGGGCAGTAACAAATTATGGAACTCTAGGTTCCAAATGCAATAGCCAACAGGTCTAACTTAGTATTTGCAGCCAATAACGAGATTGTTAACCTGGGCCTAACTTAGGCTAGGATTAATACAGGTCCAAGGCATGAAAGTGTTCAGTAAATTGATTGCACTTCTTAGTAGTGCACTACTTATGACTGAGGTGCCTCAGTCAATGTTGGTTTACTGCAATTTTTGGAGTAATTATAGAATACAGGGCCACTCGATGATACTATCTGAGCATCCGGATGCGCGGATGCTCAGTCTCACCCCAGTACGTATGTGAGTATAAAATGTCAGGTCCCAGTTCTTTCTTTTTGTGTGGATGCGCGGATGCGTGGATGCGGAGTCAAAAATTTCCTAAGTCCTTTCCTAGTACTTCTGTGATGGAATTTCAGAGGGCGTCACACATGTGCGGATGCCTTTTAAGAACGACACACTATTGATGTGGAATATCTTCGTACATACGGGACTTTCAGTATTGGAAATACGTGATGGTATATGTCGAAACTTTTCGAAAATTATTTAAGTCCATTCCTAGTACTCCCGGGTGGATGCGCGGATGCGCGGATGCGGAGTCAAAATGAAATACGTGATGGTATATCGTATATGGGTAAACTTTCGAAAATTATCTAAGTCCTTTCCTAGTACTCCCGGGGTGGATGCGCGGATGCGGAGTCAAAATGAAATACGTGATGGAATTTTAGAGGGCGTCATACGTGTACGGACATGTACAGACACACCGCGCATCCGCGCATCCGGATGCTGGGAAGAGTTAATGAATGGCCCTGTATTCTATAATTGTACCCAATTTTTTATATCCATAGACGGTTAACATTTTTAGGGAGATAAAAGGTTGTTATTTAAGAACAAGGCCTATGCCATGTAATTTGTAATGTGATTCTTACAGCCTCAGCATGTGTTTCAAACATCTGATAATTATGGTTGCTATATTTGACTTGCGATTGGATTTCATGCAATTATTTTTTTGAGACAAAGGAACAATTTTAATTCTAATGACTCATAATGTGAAAATATTACAGTATGATCTGATTTTACCTTCATTCATAAGATATTAGTTTTCCAGTCAGTTCGAACTCATATGAGCCTGCAAATGTTATGTTATGTTTTATGTTGAGAATTCGCTGGGTTACTTTGCTAGTCAATTAAGTGGAAGGCGTAGGGGAAGTTAAAGGTGTGGGGCTAGGTATAGTTAAGTTTAGTTAAGTAGAAGAAACAGGATCAGGAGGTACACTCAAGTCCCCATCAAGGACCCTATGTAGGCCTAGGACTAGGAGAGAAAAAAACTGAAGACACAAACACTCATACCCGATTACAGTGCTTAAAGTGCTTGTCCAAAGCATTCTCAAACCCATTCAAACTACTTGCAAGTACATCTTTCTCTGGCAAACCGTTCCACTCATTTACAACCCTATTAGAAGAAAAGTTATGCGGAGTGAGATTTAACTGTAGTTAGCGATGCATTTAGCCCTGGTCAGATTCAATGAGCCCAGCTGCATTATTAAAGCTTAGGAATAATTTATCCCGTATTGCATCTCCAAATGCTATGCAAATTGTGCACATATACCATAGTAGTTTGTAAGGGAATGTTCTGGGCCTTGCAAATTGAGCACTATGCAAAATTTGAGCCCTAAATTTATTCCATAACAGTTGCTTTCTATTGCTTCTGTTCAATACATCAATAGCGTAGCCAGAGGAAGGGTAAGGGAAAATTTGCCCCCCCCCCCCAATCTATCCCACAGAACTTTTTGAGGGATGAAGTTGGGAAGACAAAGAGAAAATAGGCAAAAGAATGATGGATAGGTATGATTATGATATATGACACTGGATAGGCTATTTGTTTTTGTGGCACAGTGTGATCTTCTTCTCAGAAGGTTTTTCCCTCATGAACTGTAAGTACTAAGCAAAGAATGAGATTTCACTGAAAACATTAACTTTGATTCAGTGATTGACATTTTTAATCAAAGTTGTATAGAACTTGATTGTTGTCTAAGTAAATAAAATGTCTCACTGTAGAGATCATCAGATACCTATGTATACACCTACCTACACCACTAAACTTCCTCCAAGTTGCTTACAGTTTAAAATGTTCACAAGCAGGTAAAGTTAGATACACACAATTGTAGTTTAATGATGGAAATGTTAGCACCATTTTGCCTCTTCAATCTCTTACCAAAACCAAACTTTCTCCAAGGGAAAGGGTCTCCCAGAGTCATGAAGGCATTCATGAGAATTTAATCATTTATCTTTCTTACTAGTAGTGGATTGTGTTATATAACTAACATTTCTGATCACTGTTTTAATGATTTGAAACCATTTAATTTGTTATCTTGTTTGTTTACTTGCAGAGAAGGTTACAGAGTTTTTTTTCTCCGAATAGCATAATGTCAGAATCAACTCAGAAGCAAACCACAGGCGGAGATGGCCATGCTCCACCGCCTACAGCCATCACGCAGGCAGCTACCACAGTCTCAAAGCCTGTAGCACCATCTTCAATGGTACCAACAACTATAACGCCACCAACAACAGTGAACCCTGCATCTTCCTTACCAAAAGTAAGTCATGTCTTGTTTTAAGTCAGGTCAGATTGCGATAGATCCAGTGGCGGAGCGTCCATACAGTCAGGGGGGGCGGATGCCGGAACTGACGGGCTCAAATGGACTGCTGGCGCCCTTTTCAGCTTTTTACCTCTTTTTACTTATTCGCGATTATTGACTTTTTTATTGCGCTCTCAACTACCTATTGACATTTTGTTGGTGTTTGACAAAATGCTCTAACAGCGGTCTTTAATTTATCGGCACTTCCGTTGTACGAAACTATTTCCAAGAACTGCACAGGGTAAGGGTTTTCGATCTATTTTTAGACACTACACCACGCGCAGTGGCTGAAATAGTAATAAACACCAAACTATAATACGGCATGCAGTGTACGTTATACGCCGCTCCATGATCAGTGTGTTGATTAGTGCAGTAGGTTATTTGTTAGTTGACAATCGGAAAGTGTGTAACGGGATATCATAGGCCTATACTTGTTTCATCTCTGATATCACAAAATGTCAACACCCATATAAACTTCCAAGTTGTCACAAATGGCGATGACACCTATTTATTCTTTGTTTATCTGTAAATTAGCAAAGCCCAGAAAGGGTCCTTTCCGGCAATCTAGGAAGGATCTTTACTCAAAAAATTTCTGTACGCTCCACGCCAACCTGTGGTGGCGCTCAGCTTAGATAGTACCAAAAGCGCCCCTACAGACCATTCTTGCCCCCTCTGACCAATACCCCTAGCTCCGCCACTGGATAGATCAACTTCTTATAAACAGACTTTCATGTTATTTAAGTTTGCTGTTGTTCGCAAAGTCATCAAAATATTGTATCAAAATTTCTTCCTTCTCTTTTGTTTAAAAAAAAGGGAAAAAAGGCCCCTTGTTTGGTAGCAATTACCATATGGCCAATTTAGTCCAGAAGTATTGATCGTGAACTTTTTTCAAGCAAAAGTGGAGGTACTACCTCCACATGTCATCTGCAGATATATTTAGGGAGTTAGTGTGAAATATACCCAACAGCGCTCAAAATGAAAAAAAATTGTCTTTTCAGGATTCAGTAGTTTAATATTAAAAAATGAAGTCTAAAGGTAATAGTTTTGTGTTTGCAAATGGCCAGGAAGGACTCATCCTTGGACATAATTTTACATATACAACAAGGTGTGAACTTGTGAAGTTAAGAAAACACATGGCTGGATTGAGTTTTGTCTAATGTATGAATCAATGGATTTTAAACATTAATATTTAGGCCTACAAATCATCATCATCATCATCAACTTTCAGCCTTAAAGGAGCATTCTAAAGATAATACATAGTTTAAAGACTGAATATTTGAAAAACTGGAATAGCTATAAGAAACATGTTTAGCACTCATAATATTTACTTCTCTTTTATTTTTCCTCTGGCTTAGATATGTCAAGGTTACATTTCTGACTAATGTCACCCTTCTTTTAACCAGTTTTACATTTGTTCTTTGTTCCTTTTTTTCCTTCTCATCTTCTTCCAGAAACCAAACTACTCCTTGAAGTTTACATTAGCAGGGCATACCAAAGCAGTTTCTTCTGTGAAATTCAGCCCTAATGGAGAGTGGCTTGCCAGCTCTTGTAAGTCCTTAACCATCCATTCCCCTCTTGCCTGCTCCTTCATGCCCACCAAGTTACTTTGCTCTTATCGAAAATTCTACAAACAAAAGTACAAAACCAATCAGGTCAAAATATATGACTTCAGGGCTGCTGTAAATATCCTAGTTGTATGACCATTATTTAACACCCTAGCATATTTTTGGCTTATTACTGAATTTTAAAATCAAATCAATGGGTTTAAAGCAGGTAATGGTCCATCAGTGTGAAAAGAAGCAAATTATCATGTTGTACCAATTTTCAAGTACTGATGTAGACTTGCTTGTGGTTGATTGAACTTGGTATTGGTGAGCATGCAGATTTCACCCTGTGCAGTATGTTCCACATTCTTGTTTGGGCTGTCTCACTATTCTGTCTGTAAAAATAGTGTTAATACTACTACTAATAATAATAATTACATATATAGTTAAGGGATGTGCTGAGGAATATTTGAGTACCGGCCTGAATTACGTGTTAGTGTGATCCAAGTCTGGGTGGAGGGGTCTCAGGCGGGAGTTCCACCTCCCCCCCCCCCCATTTGGAAAATATTTGCAAATGAAGTATGCTTAGACAGCCAAATGGTGCTATCTTTTTCCTTTTCACTAACTTCAGTGCCAAGTTTTCACCCATATTTTGGTAATGGTAAAAATTGTTAAATTAATCATCCAAAAAAAGGGCCAGACAAAAATGTTTAAAATACTGTTTGTGCTGGATGGCATTCAGAACTGCCGGGGCGCATCCCGGCCTTAGTGCATCCCTGATATTTATATTGGGCTGTGCATAAAGGAATATCTCAAAGCACTTTACACAGTATGTAAACCCGGTATACTGTGAATACCAGGGATATTGTTTATAGTCCCAGCAGTAGGTGGAGGGGATGTGGGATGACTTGCTATCAAGTGCTGAATATTGTTAATGGTTTTCTAACCAAACAGGATATCATTAACAGTATGCCAAATTAATGTTTGGAATTTCTCTACTGTAATTCATCTTTCCAGCCGCGGATAAGCTTATCAAGATTTGGGGAGCCTATGACGGTAAATTTGAAAAAACAATATCAGGGCACAAACTGGTGAGTAATACCCCAAAAAAAAAGCACTCATTACCCTGTGAAGAAAGAGGGGTTTCTCCTCAATTTTTCTCATGCATGAGACAACAGTCACCCCCTCCCCTCCCCAGCTTTTGTTTCTCCATAAACACTGCTCAGGGAGTAAACCGAATGACTTTTTGTGCAGGGTGTTTGCATCTTTCAAAAGAGTTCCACATTGAGTACAAATGAGTTTATTCAAAGATATTGTTTGTTTTCTCTGTGAAAGTATCTTGTGTTCCTTGTCATGAATGTACTTTCTCAATCTTGAAATTCTTATTCCTCCAAACAATCTGATCCTCCCAAGTACCTGAGAGACAGTGTTGCTATGGAAATATCTTTGCAAATGTTCAGAAGTTACTAGTGTGTAAAACTATACCACAGGGAAGAATGGATCTGGTATTGCATAGCAAATTGCTACACTAGTGCAAAAGTGTATAGCAATTTTTGTGAATACATTGTGTAGGAACCATAGTATTTTAGTAGAGACCAAAGTCAGAGCCTTCAAAACTGCTAGACAATAATTGAACGCTACAGTTATTCCCCGTTTCACATAGAACCTTTCCAACACGGGCTCCTGTAGTCAATATGCATGAACACTATATTCCTTTTAGTTGCATTATTTATCAAGGAGAAAGATGACATTACCAAACTACTTATGCACATATTAATGATCATCAGAAGCCCCCCCCCCCCCGGCAATATGCTAGAAACTTGAATAATGGTCACCCATGTTCAAATTTCAACAAACATTTTTCTGCCGCTGTACAGGTAGTATATCCACAGAGATATTGAATTGTCTCTTTTAGCACTCCTCAGTGGCTGCAAGTAATATGGGGGATCAGAGATACTCTAGCATAATACTTTTTGGAAGACTAAAATAGCTAGCATGCAAAAAAATTGGGGTCAATCCTGATGACCTTTAAATCACAGTATAAAAGGTATAGTCATATGGATTGAGTCTTAATGGTTCAATTCCAGAAGGATCTTCTTTACAGATTTTCCTGATCGGCTTTTCTCATTCCATGCCCTTCCCTCCCCTAAACCCCCATCCCCCTTCTTAGTTCTCATACGTTTGGATTGAGATGTTTGGAATAACCGTCTTATTATACCACTGTACTCATTGCTCTTAGCATTTAACATATTCATATTTCTCCCCATCTCTCAGGGCATCTCTGATGTGGCTTGGTCCAGCGACTCTAAGCTTCTAGTATCAGCGTCAGATGATAAAACTCTCAAGATATGGGACTTCAATACCGTAAGTATTTGACATTCTGCAACAACTTTTACCTGAAGTAGAGTTTGTTGAGATTGAGCTAATCTCACCCCCATTTCCCACAACTTCCATTTTGGGTGAAAAATTGAAAACAAGAGATACTTATAATACCGAAGAGTTGTTCAACTTTTGAGCCATTCTTTTTTCCTATTAAATAAGATCTTGGGTATATATCTTATATAGGGCCATTGCTAGGTTTATTACAAATGGAACTGGTTGAAGCAAAAAGGTATATAGTTCAATAATTCTGAGAGGAGTAAGCATTTTAATGCTAATATCCTTATTGGGGTTTTTGCCTAGAAAGGAAAGAGGGGAGGGAGAGGGAACATCCTCCTACCTTGTCAATATTGCGACCTGCTTCTGACAGGCATATTTCGGTCTAATTCTTCTCTTCACGTTCTTGTACATGGACTTCTTTCTATTCTAGGAGCTCATTTGTGATTACAGTTTGATTGTATTTCTTTGCAGGGTAAATGCTTGAAAACCTTACGGAGTCACAGTAACTACGTCTTCTGCTGCAACTTTAATCCACAATCAAATTTAATCGTATCTGGTTCTGTAAGTCAATTTTTTGTTTCTCATGCAAACTTTTTCTTGATACAGCCATTTGTTAATATATTAGTTTTTTTTTTTTTTTTTTTTTTTTTTTTGTGAATTTAAAAATGAAAATTAGGGCAATAGGTCCACTTAGCCAGAAAGATCTGGAATAAAACAGATCTTTATCTTTAAGAGAATTGTCTTTTACTATGTAGGGTTTGATATGTAGAATAATAAGAAGTGTATGTAACTATTATATGTGGAAAAACTGTTAGTAAACTAAAACATCAAGACATTTTTTCTTTTCCTATCTTTTGGGACATGGCGAGCATGAGGGGAGTTGGTTGAGCTTGTTATGTCAAAAGAATTTATCACCAGTGGATCATAGCTAGCTACAGTTTTGTCATGTTGAAGGATTTTTCCTTTCTCCCTTTTAACTATATTTTGCTTTCTTTCTATTTTGTCTAGTTTGACGAAAGCGTCAGAATTTGGGATGTGAAGACCGGAAAATGTTTGAAGACATTACCAGCACATAGTGACCCAGTTTCAGCAGTAAGTACAATGCTTTAGATTGCTGCATTAAAGAGAGAGGGGGTCAGAGGGGGGGGATAGGGAGTGAGATAGGAGAGCAGGGTGATTATGTCAAAATAAAATACTAGTTTATGCTATTGCTTTAGTTTGTATTGACATGTTGATGAGATAAAAGCACCCTTGCTGTTGATTGATTGCAATTTTGAGTTGCCACCAGCAAAGCCCATGTAGGAACTGTCGGTTCATCTTTACACCAAATTGTTGAAACTTCAGTTAGTTTTTCAGGACTCTTAACGTAAAGGCCATTTGCGATAATTTTGCTATTTATTTTTCTAGGTGGACTTTAATCGTGATGGGTCTCTGATTGTATCCAGCAGTTATGATGGTCTCTGGTGAGTAGTTTATTGGGAAAAAAAGGAATTGATAGATTTATTCACATTGTCGTAGAAGACAAATGACGATAATTCAAAATGGATGTTCACCCTGTCCCTTTCATGTACTGGTTCTGTCACCCAACTGTTTCATGGTAGATTCACCAATGAAAGTTACCTTTGTGTGGGTAGTTGCTAGAGATCATAAATAGGAATGCACCGGATCCAAATTTTTGGATCCTGCCGGAACCGGATTTTGCCGGATAGTACATGAAATCCTGCCGGAATCGGATTTTTTCATTACACAGAAGAAAATCATTAATAAGAAGTAGAAGTATGAAACAAGGAGTATTATTTTGGTTGATCTTTAGAAACAGTGGGTCAGACCATTGAGAAAATTAAATTAAACATGTTAAGCCTAATTTTTCCTTACTTTGAATGTTTTTATTCATTTTTGGAAATAGTTTACATTGATTTAAGTTAATACCAACATCTTTTTAAGGAATAATTCAGGCCAGATTTTGAAAAAGATCCGGCCAGATTTTGAAAAAGATCCATCCGGATTTTGAAAAATATCCGGCCGGAACCGGATAATTGCTCACTATCCGGCCGGACCGGATATCCGGTGCATCCCTAATCATAAATGACTATTATTCAAAATGGATGTTCACCCTGTCCCTTTCATGTACTGGTTCTGTCACCCAACAGTTTCAGTTGATTCACCAATCGGCTGCATCATTCTGAATGAGAATATATAGCATTGAGCAATGCACAATGCTTGTGTTTGGACTACAACAGTTATTAGAAGATGCACCAATGCTGTGAATGAGATGTTGTTGAACAATTCTCTAGCCGTGTGGCAGAACCGTGTGTTAATCATGTAGAAAGTTCATCAGTGTTGTGTTTTTAAAGAAATGATATTCAAGCCACTTCCTTTCAATGTTTTGTTTCAGTTCATGTAGCAGGTTTAATCACTTTTTACATCCTGTGAGCTGTATTTGACATTTAATTATACCTTCTTCTTTTCTCAGTCGTATATGGGACACAGCTTCTGGTCAGTGTCTGAAGACACTTATAGGTGAGTGATTTTACTAATGTAGCCTATTTGATACGTAGGGGGGCCATAACATCCTGCTGTTGCTTCAGGGGATGTGATGTTATCAATATAATTGTTACTGTAGTGCATTCAAAATGAAATGCATCCCAAGTTGAAGTTGCAAATTGCAATAAAACATGAAACAAATTGTCTTTGTCGCTGCTATGTTGTTGCAACTGCTTCATTTCGGCCCAATGTTTCGTGCAAAAATGTATTGACGTTGTACGTAGGAGTCTAAGGCAAATTTCACCAGGTTGCTGAGAATATGTTCCTCCTTCATCAGCCACAAACATCTTGTTCCTTTGGGGTTTCTCCCAACTTCTTCCCCCCTACGTCTTCTCATATGTATCGATCTGTGTGTTGTATTCTCTTGGACAAAACCATCAAGATTGTAAGTGGTCTTGAATTTAACATTTCCTGTTATTCGTTCTCAGATGATGACAACCCTCCCGTCTCCTACGTCAAGTTTTCACCGAACGGAAAATACATCCTAGCAGCAACGCTAGACAAGTAAGTCGTTGTTACATTTGAAGGGTTTGATTAAATGATGACTTCGAGCAGATGTTTGGCATTGAACATGTCGCAGCAGAAGAAATAAAATTATTTAGTGATTCTGATATTTCTGTACCAATGCTTGTTTCCATTACAATCAGGTTGAAGCCAAAATGCCAGCATAGGCTTCTTTGATTACGTCTTTGGCTTATTAGGATTTAATTATGTAATAGAGGGCGCTGTTATCTCGGTCATATTTTGTGTGTGATTTGTACTGTTTAACTATCTCTGAACTGAAGTTGTGGCAAGCAAGTGCTCACAAGCTGCAAACACGCCTGATGAGTTTGCATACTTACACACTGTTTGATTGACTGGTTGCTCGCGGTTCCACTTGCGCAGTTTGGCCGAACAAAACACATGCTGTAGAAAACACAAGTGAAGGTGCTTAGAACATTTAGCCTGACCGGAAACTATCTTTCAAGAAATCCCTTCAATAATTACAAACAAACCTGAACTCATGATACTCTCATGATTTGTAGTCATAGACTTCATGGTACTAGCCAAGTGATGGGAGGCTGGATAGGATGGAATATGAGTGACATCTGTTAATTTGGCGCATGACTGGAACACCCCATGATGTATCGATTTGGTTTATTAATAAATGGACCGATTCAAAATTACTTTTATGTTTAAGTACTTTGATGATCATTTGATTGAATTTTTACAAAATTTATACAAGTTTATCTTATTAATGTTTCTCTTGTAATATTGTAGCACTCTGAAGCTGTGGGATTACAGTAAAGGGAAGTGCCTCAAAACCTATACTGGCCATAAAAATGAGAAATACTGCGTCTTTGCAAACTTCTCTGTCACCGGTGGCAAGGTAAGACGATATCTGCTTCTTCTCTTTCATCATCGTTTTAATTGCATTTTAATAAAGTATTCACCTTAAAGGAGTATAAGGGAACAAGAAATATTCACATTGATGGGAGAACAACTCATTTAGCCTTCAAAGAGCTACCATTGCCAACCCCCTGCAAATATCCCAACATCTTGTTTTGAGGAACATGTAAGGGAAAACTTGCCTGCATAATACTGAGGCTAACCTTTACTTTGTTACTGTGCAGAATGATCGTTTTACTGTTGAAAACTTTTAGAATTATTCTTGTTAATGGTTGTGTTTTTCTTGTTTCACTTCTTCATCCTTTAGTGGATTGTCTCAGGATCAGAGGATAACATGGTTTACATTTGGAATCTACAAACGAAAGAAGTAGTTCAGAAGCTGCAAGGACATACAGGTATGATAGTAGTGTGTTAAATTTTACAATAAACAACTTCAACCCCATTAAAAGTCAATAATAACAATATTTGAAATGGTAGAAATTACACTCAAATGGAGTTTTAATGACTTATGCGAGTACCACAATTTCCTTTTATGTGGTAATAAAGTTTCACTTTACTTTACTTTTCTTGCTTTACTTTAAAAACAAATTGGAACCAGCTACTTAATAAAAGTGTTATGACTTGTCCTTGACTTTTACAGATGTGGTGCTGTGTACGTCCTGCCACCCAACAGAAAACATCATAGCATCGGCTGCCTTGGAGAACGATAAAACCATCAAAATCTGGAGGTCGGATTGCTAACGATCAAAGACGAGTCCCTGACGTGTCTTGTTTTCCGTTCATGCATTACTGAGTAGTTTAAACTGATATCTTCACTTCATTCCTATCAAAGGGAACCTGTGTGGTTAATTAATTATGCATGAATATGCAAATAGCTGCAACTTCACCTGCTGAAGTACAAGTTTTTCAAAGTTCCTGAGTTAACATTTGAATCGGATGTATCAGAGAGGTAAACATTCCCGATTAGGAAAACGGAGATATTAACACAGGAAATGTTTTGGAGTCATTCAATTGGTTAATTGTGCCATGGAGGAGTAGATAAAGTTGATATGTTTGTCCGCGACAACTTTATGAAAATGGACAAAACCAAGAGTTCAGTGAACAGGCATTTGAAATTTCTTTTGGTAGAAAAAGCTGCAGTGTTCGATGGAAGAGGTAACAGAGAAGTTTCACTCCATGAGTGGTTTATCTGAGATTGGTAAAGACAAACATTATATAAAGAACAAGACTGACAGTCTCTGATATTTCTGCACCAGGAATCTGTCATTGATCAATAATCGGACAGAAATAAGGAAGCCACAATATCAGGCAAGGAGCAACGCCTGGATGAGACTATACACAGCACCATACACATAGAGTAAAGATAGAAGGCTGTGCATTAGAGAGTACTCTGGCACAAAATACTATCAATCCAAAACATTTGAACAGACAGAAAGTGGCATGGAATGCCAACAAGTTATAATGACTTTTCTAGCAGTTATTTCTTCATACACCAATGGATTCATCAATCAATTAGATTGAAAACTATTAAATTGATTAGACTGATGTCTAGCTAAAACAGGCTGACAAAGGGGTCTAAGAAAAGTTGATATATTTCTTTGAGGCCTACCAGTAATAGAAGTTAACATCTAATTTTAATGCATAAACAGATTAATCGGTTGATTTAGATTCAAATCTACCTAAACAGGCTTAAAAAAAGAGAGTTTTAAAAAAGGTGATAGATGCTTTGAGGCTTACCAAATCTTAGACCGTCATATCATACTTTGTTTTGAAACAGCAGACCTATGATGAGCTTCTTTCGGTCACTTTTGGCTTCTTGTTTTCATCAAACAAATCTTTGAGACAGGAGAATCATTTCGATTGGGGGGGTCTTTTGAGGTCCACACACTGCACCAGGTAATATATCCATCTAGCATGGAAAATGGTTTATGTACAATCAATGGCCAATGTCATGAACAGTTGTAAAAATGTGTAGCAGCTGCGTAACATACACAACAATTCTATGATAAACAAAAACTTCATAAATATCAAGATTGCTGTCCGAACTTTTATCACTGAAATATACCATGGGCACTGTAAAGTGTCGATTATAAGTGGGTTTTGTCTGGGTAAAAACAACATCTTGATCCTCATAGCGATGTCATTTACCCATAACAGGACTTTGCTTATATATCTTGTTGTATTATAAAATGGGACTATACAAAGACACATAAGTTGCTAAATATGCTAAAATGGTCACAAAACTTTTTAAATCATAAAACATAAGCATCTTTCTAAAGTTTTGGAACTTCTATTTTTGGCCAATCTTTCTACTCACAAGTTTTCATGATGACATACACCAAGCAAAACGAGTCTTGACCAAAATATTACCATCAAACATTGCTTCTGTTCGCTTCACCTTTTAGTCAACCCTTTAAGCTCCTCAACCTAGCCTTCAGAATAGCTGTGTTGGTTTTGTCAGAGTATTTGTCTGATTCTAGCTGTGTTGTGATTTGATCAGCTTCAAGACTAATTTAAAAGTACCATAACTAATTCTGTTCTCTGATTTGACCGTTGGAGGTACATTTCAAGTGATGAAATAATATTTCGATGAAAATTCAAGGCAATTTTTGAACTTTTTCCCTGATATAGTTGACTTCCCTCTCTTGGCTCTCGATTTTAAATTCAAGCCCTGCCGTCAAGTTATCAAAGATATATTGAAGTCAGGAGTGCATAGCTTGATACAAACTAAGATGAAAAGCTTTGCCCAAGGAATTTGCAACACTAATATATGCAACACTTCTTACTGTATCTTGAACAAATTCTCAAAAGCTTTGATCTTGCAAGTAGTTGGATTAAATGCATTTGACATTCTCGAGGTGGTGGGGCTATTTCTTTTGCTGTTACTGTCTTTCCCTGTCCAAGCCATTGGCTTGCAGACCATCGGGTAGTCGTAAGGGAAGCATATTTTAGGTAATTGTACATAAGGGTTTCACTCTCGGCATGGGTGAGTGTGAAGTATTTGGGTAATTCTTCGTAAACCTGAGAATTTCCTTTGGAAAGGTTGAAGAATCGTTGCAAACAATATTTGAACAAGTTTGCAAGTTTTCAATTTACAAAAAAGTGAAAAAAGAATTAATTGCAAGTTGCAACAATTAGTTCATAACAGTAACAGTTCATATAGCCTGTCTGGCATAAACTACTGGTATTAGCTTTTACAGTGATATTTTGAGTCTGTATCAAAGAAATATTATGGTTTGTTTCCACAGACTAGTACCATTTATACTGCAGTGTGCTTGAAATTGATCTTGTGATTCCTCAGACATACTTCATGATAGCCAGGTGTTGTCAAATGTTCAAAAAATTGAGTTCCATTGTTCAATGCAAGATTCTTAATGTTAATGTTGAATTATTATTAAGTATGTAATGGCTTTTGCAGAAATACTGTGAAAGTCTAAATGACAGTTGGCCATTTCAGGGAAATTAGTTTTTACTGGTTGTCCGAATAGCAAATTGGTGGCTGCAAAACATTTTGGCAAAATTACAATGACCATTATGTACAATGTAGGAGAGATGTGTAGATTACTGAATAAAACACCAACATTGAGGGGGGGGGGGGTGGGAGGAGGGATACCGATTCATCAGTTTACCTATCATATATTAGTGACAGTGCAATCAGTTCTCTGCACAACCTGCACAGCTGATTTTGGTTGTCCGAACAGCTATTTGGTAGTCCTGTGCAATCATAAAATAAGTGCCATGATTTAGTCTCTCAACAAAACAGAGAGAAAACTCTATGCAGTTTGCTCTCATAACAGTAGCCTGGGAGCACACTAATAATTTAAATAATTGGAAGCGAAGTAAAAACAAGTATTAGTCCTATACCTTAAAGATTATCAGTATTGCCCCCAAGTAGGCAAGGAAATTTCTTTTGTTAGCATCTTGGAAAATGTTTGACATTGCTTAAAGTTTTGGATCACAATATGCTGATGATTGTGGGGGAAAATGGTTACCTGTCCGTACAGTTCATGGCTTAATAAGCTCTCACTGTTGCATGAAGAAGTTAAAATAATAAAAGAATACTTTTTTCAGGTGTTGAGTTACTTCTTGTGATTTTCTATTTTCATATGGTTAGCAAAGAGTGATGGTCAGGTGTGGCCAGTAGAATGACTGAACTACTGCAAATTAATTCCTGCAAACAGTTTTACGTTCGTTAGTTACATTATTATTATTATTATTATTAATGATGTGATAACATAGTGAGTGATCTCACATCTGAAAAAAAAAACAGCCTGACCTTGTTCTGTACAAATGTGCAAAATTATTTAGACAATAGGAAGATTCTTTGGACCATAATCTGGAAACATTGAATTTTAAGAGTAAATGAAAGGTAGTCAACTACATGAAGCATTCAGCATTAATAGAAAGTTTTTGTTCTCAAATAAGTTTATCAGGACTGGCAAAAATATGTGTGTGTATTTGTGGGGGGGGGGGGGGGGAGGAATGGTGAAGTGTAATGTATTTGCTTTTTAATTCTATACACTTTAGGAAATTTAAGACTTAGGAAGGGGACCTGGTGACATAATTGCTCGTAGGGCCTGGCCCTGCTCTCGACACTCCTAGGTTAATTGAAGTGGGTCTTTTTAAAACAATACAACAATTGAATATGCTTGTCTTCCAGATAGACTTCACACCTAATTCCACTGGTCACTGACATATCCCTCCAATATTTCTCCTCAGGTGCTTCCAGTTGCATAAAATCATAATTCTAGACTATGCAAAGTCTCTCTCGGGAGGGATGTTTGTCTTTGGTTGTATACTCATGTCAAAAAGAAGCTGAAAACCAGATTGTTGTGTGGTCGCAAACATGCAGGAATTCAGAGGACAATTTGCACAGACTAAAGCAATAAGTCAGTGGAAAGACAGCTGCTATTCTAAACATTGAGAAATGAGTTTTCTTTTTGTGTGATTAGAATTCTCAAACATGAAGCAGATTGTTGAATGTTACCGGTAATGTTTATTCCCATATGTTAAGTATGTTTCATCTTTTCATTCTCATTGTACAGTGAATAAACAAGAACAAATTGCATCATACTCCTTGTTTTCTTGTCAGCTTTTGTTTTTCTCTCTTTATTAAGGCATGTCAAGTAATATCATCGGAGAACATTCTTTGGTAGCCTATGTGCAGAAACATGCATGGGAGCATTTGGCTATATGAGATTATCATAAAGAAGAGTCTGTGATGGAGACAAATTTATGTACAGCACAAAACTTATTCTGCACTCTTTTACCCTATCCCACTACTAGCCCTTTTCTTTCTTTCAAATTGAATTGTTTTGAAATTTCAATACATTTTATCGAAAATGTTACTAGGTGACGAGATTTTCACATTAACTGTAATAGTTGGGACGTTTTATGTCGAAGAGGTCAAATTGAAGAAGTATTATGAGGTCTCTCAAAACATAAACCGCTCCTCTAATCACTCGTATCGCTAGTGCAAAGGACTCAGCTTAATACATCTCTATAGGTTAAAAACTGGGGAGAGGAAGAACCACATTCCAGGTGTACCTCCACTTTAAAGATCTGGTCCCGCAGCAGCCCCTGCTGTCCTTTTGCACATGATAGCATTACGTAATAGCTCCATGTTTTGCAAATGATTATGTTCCTGATTTCGCGATGAGTTTTACATAATGATCAAGTCAACAGAGTGGGAAAAACCATATGAAAATATATATATATTTTGTTATATTCAACTCCCATCATCTGAGTTGGTTTTTCATAAGGACAAAGAAGCACAGTAATTCGTATTTTCTTCAAATGAGCTGCGAAAAAATGAAAAAGTTTATCCTCGACCGTCGGGTATCGAAGTCGTAACCCGCGCCATCACAACAGGTGTCGATATTTACATTGAATGTGTCAGTGCTCACGCCATACCAGCGGCTATACACGTCCACTGCGCGAGCTACATGACTCATCGTTCAAAACAATGAATTTCCCTGTTCTGGCTGTGCTGCAGCCGTGTTTTTATTTCCTAGGAAGTAGGACGAATATTCAGAAAATCACTAGGTGCAGTCCAATCAAATTCCTGAAAAGTAGGCCACCCCTACTCTCCAGAGAACACTATTTCTGGACCTTTCTCCCTAACCTAACCCTAACCTTGATTTCGAAACAAATTTGAGAATCCCGGAAAAATTGATTAACCCCTATCCGTCCTAGGAAATAAAAGTTTGCGTGCTGCAGAATGTCGCGTTGCCGAATGTGGTGTAGCCTACGTACTAGCGATTTCGATGCGACTGTTTTGTCTTTTATTCTCCGAGTATGGACCCAGTCATACGGAGTTGATTAGAAAATATGCGCAATATATGCAACAAAGTTTTATAAACCATTAGGGTGAGTTTATGATTTTTTAGCGATACTACCTTCAACAGTTTGTGATCAAACTTTGGATTGCATGGTGAGATCCCTGATAGGAGCCAATAACGATGCTGGAACCTGTTACACTTTAATAGATAATGGGAGAAAACGAGAAGGACAAGAAAGGAGTCGGGGGTCATGCACACATTAATTCAACAAATGTAGGTTCTATTGATAGGGTTAGGCATAATATCGACAGCATGTGGTTCATATCCTCTGCAAAATTCTGCGCGTTGTTAAAATCATTACCTCAAAAATAGATATCTTCAGATCGAATTTAGCATCAAATGTGGCACCATTTTGCATCTAGCCCATCCTCCGTATGCGAAAATTTTCCATAGGGGAGGGGGCTACCCCCTCCCCTTAGACCCCTCCCCCAGGACGGCGATCCGTATCCACCTAAGTGCCCCCATCAAATGCTGGTGTCCCCCCTGTGCCCCCCCAGACTGAAAAGTCTGGTGACGCCACTGCCCCTCACACACACCCCCCCCCCCGTCCTATGCAAAGACGATGCTAGATTTGGTGGTGGGTCAAACTTGATATCAGTAGATATATGCAGACATGTCAGTAAGTTGCCACTACTCCCATCGGTTAAATTGTCGCGTTATGATGCCGCTTGTTTCAGTTTCGATGTAGCAGGCTCCTTTCATTCTCAGATCCGAGGAGCGTCAGGACACCGATGTTGTGATACAACAATATGTACGGTGCGTAAAAATATCATAATTAAACATGAACGAAATATCGCCCGCTTAATTGTTATCTACAAGTTGAAATGAGTCAAATTCAGTGTCTGCATCAGCAAGAATCTGCATGAGTAATTGATTAATTACTCGAAAGAATTAAATTCAAGATTAGTTTTGACCATTCACGAGGTGACGAGAAATATTTCAAATATCTAAGAGCTTATGGAGTTCAGTTGTTAGAGCACACAACTTTTCTTCGTTCTTTCAATGTATTCATTTTTTTTTTTACTTTCCGGTCAGTTAGATATACTTACAAGAAATATGATTTCTTTTAAGTGTACGTAGGCCTAATTTTCTTAGAGATGAGCATTATGTCAAATGATGGTTTCGTGGACGAAAATTTTCATCTCATTTTCCAGGAACGCAATAGACTGGTTTTGAATGAATGGAATGATTTGCTTATTCGCCGGATTTGTTATCGCAACAGTCGATGCCCAATTCAGACTGCATTGAACCAGGATTTAATTATGTCTAAAGCTTCTTTCTTTGTGTCTTTCAATGTCTTACAATAAATTCGAACCACATGTAGCGTAGGCTAATCGATCTTCATTCAGACATTCGGAAAGTTTACGTCAACGTGAAAGTTCTACGTCACCCAGCGTGGGACATTCCCGAATTGATCGATTTGCGCTCCGTATAATAAAGAGGGCGCGAGCAGAGCTTTGACTTCTGTTATGGCTTTTGTTCGTCTGCCTCAAACGCATGCGTGACGTCACTACTCCAAAGTTTACTACTAGTTGCGTGTGGTGACGAGGGAAGACCCCCGACTGCGGACGGTGAATCGTAACAGAGGCTTAACATGTAACGTTATACAAGAGAGTCAGCGAGTATCAGACGCAAAGAAGGTAGACTTTGAGACTGCGTACTGCTACTAGACAGGAATATTGTGATAGAAAGTCTCCTATTGATATCTTACTTGGTATTTCATGGCACACTTAAAGATTTGAGTCATGAACCGATACAAATAACAGACGACCTCTTTGATAGAAAGGATCATCGAAGATGGGTTGTGGCTCTTCGAATCATAATGGTAACGTTGTCACGCCTGATGCCAATGACGAGACGAAGACTAACCAAGAACGTCCTGATTCAAAAGGTAAGCACACCAGACTTGTGATTGTATTTTTGGTTTTGTCACGGAACTACTCCTTCAATGAACGTGAGTACCATTCATGGGGACTACTTCAGGTCACATATAACTACGGGCCTAGCTGCCCTAGCAGTATAGTCATTGTCATTTTACTATTTCACTCAACACTGAGCAATTTCATTACTCATGCACGATATTTCTCAGTCTTAAGGATGGTACTGTAACTAATCAGTTTGATATTCATTTGGTAAAAACATAAGTTGTAAAAGCTATTATGTAGTTAATGAACTAATAAATATTCTATTGTAGAATTTATTGGGTTATTTCTCATTTTCCTAACTTTGCTTACTGTGTATATACATCTGTAGCTGCAATGATAAACACTGTATTTGTTGTGTTCATTAATCAATCGCAAGTTTTATCTACAAAGCCATAACGAAAATGCCAGAAGATCCCTTAGTGAACCTAAGAAACATAAATTTTGCATTTTTAGTCTTGTTTGTGGATTATTTCACTCATTTAATGAAATTATGGAATATTGCAATATTAATCTACAAAGCTGGCCTTAACGAAATGCCAAAAATTCCATTACTGAACCTAAGAAACAAAGTTTTTGGTAAACTTAAACGTATGAGTGAATTAGTTATAGGGAAATGTTTCCTAATTACTGAAAACAAATGGGATCCAGACCTACAGGCTAGCCATATATTTCAAATATATGTTTTAATGCAAAGTAGAAATTGCTATATCACTTAATTAGGCCCAGATAGATTACGTGTTTGGTTAGCTATCAATATACGTACTCAGAGTCTCAATGTTTTATCAACATTCACAGTTTTGCAATTGAATGGTTTTTTTTATAATGAAAAAGAGCAAATTGTTTGTGTGTTCGTTAATCAAATTTTAAACACACCTTTTCAATCGCAAGTTTTATCTACAAAGCCATTACCAAAATGCCAAAAATTCCCTTAGTGAACCTAAGAATATAAATTTTTGCATTTTTAGTCATTTTTGTGGATTATTTCAAATTGCTTGTGACCCAATGACCTAGAGTCCTACTTTCTACTAACTGATCGGCTATCCAGCCCTAAGTTGGCAGCAATCTATTTATCCATTCTTTTGGTGGGGTATGTGCCAGTTAGAAATTGCAGTTACTACTGTATATACCTATAATTCAACACCATGCATGTAGGGATTCCAACCCGATTTCGTCCATGCAACTCAATTCAATTTGTTATTAAACATATTGTATTCATTTATTTCAATTATAGAATAGAGAATTATAGAATTAGCAGTTTGACCATTTTACAATGTGATACCAGCTAGGTAAATTATTCCATGCTTGCCTAGATAATTATACTTGGGCATGGCATATTTCATTTAGGTGGACACCAGGTATAGGAACCAAAGTTTTGGGGGATTTTTGAACCCACCCCCCCCTCCCCCTTCCCACTTGGATGTGCCACTGTACAAATCTGTTTGATTGAGTGTTGAATTTTGTGTCAACAAATGCAAATAGTTAAAGTTTAAATTCTGTAGTTGAGCAAGGAGAAAGCAATGGAGGAAGGGGGGGGGGGGAGGGTTTATATATAAAGGAAATGATAGTAGAGAACTATAGAGACCTTCTTATCTATAGATGGTCATTCATCTGTAGGCTACCTAATGAAATACATTCAAGTTTTTAAAGTCTAAAGTTTGAATGTGTTTTCACATATGCTCACTAGTTGTCAAATTTGTAGTCTATTAATTTCTTGTAAAACTCATTGTCACAAAAAAGATATTGACAGACCTTTATATACTATACTATGTACAAAACTAGCATATAATTGTAATAGTACTACCCAGAACTAATGCTTTGATTGAGTTGCTTGAGAAGTTACACAAACTATCAGTCTTGCATATATATAACACACATATTGGGAGGTTGCTATGGATAAGAGATACTCATTCCTTCTATCCCAATGTACACAAACTATTTCTCCCTTTTAGTAATTACTGTAGTTATGTACACTAGACAGCCTTCCTTCACTTCTGACTTTATTGTACTCAGAATTGATGAGTTGGTGTCATATTGGTCAGTCAAGTATAGCTATGTCCATGGTCCAAAGGTCATTATAGTTTCTTGTATTGATTACAAAGTAAATAAGCTTCTTGTGGGTTCAATTACTCTGTCAATCTGTGTAGCTTCACTACAGTAGATCCAGTTTCTGCACAGGGTGATTTAAGAATGACAACACTTTTAGAATTCTTGCTCTGTGGCTATATAAAACTGTAAAGGATGTATGTCCTCAGTAAAAGTCTGTGTAAATTAAAATATAATTTTTATTTAACATCACGATTAAGTCAAATAAAATTTACAGTACATTCAACATGCAGATATATCTGAACATTACTATATATTGTAGATGCTCTACTGTCATCCCTCATGGAAATACTACGTTTCTAAAAAAGTTCAACAGGTTTGGTTCCATGTATACCAGGAACAATCTTCTATAAATTACTAAAATTGTGTTTTAATGTAATTTGTGCTAATTCGTGAGAATCTTTCAATTAGTTTGGGTTTGATATGTTGCTACACACTCAAGAATTGTTCTGTGCAAAACAGTTAAACATTTTAGTAAGGAAAAACATGTTTTGTAGGGCAGGGTTTCCCCTGGGATTGCTTGGTTGAGAGGTGGTAACTGGTTTGCGACACAGGAGTCTGGGGGCACGGTTGCCCAAAAATTTTGTTAAAGATCCCACTGTCAATCATCCTAACAATAAATTAGATAAAAATGCTATGTTAAATAGGCAGAAGAAGTTTCCTTTATTGCTATAATTACAGTGCTCACAGCACATTTTTCAATGTCAGATGATGGCATAGGTTACAAAGTTGGATTGCAATCATTTCATTTTTTATTACTTCTGTGAAACAGTGAGGTGCCAGGTGGCCATGTTAGTAAACTTTATGCAAGGCGGTCGCCAAAAAAAAAAAGAGGGGCAGCCATCTCACGAAATGAATACCAGGGGAAATCCTGTCGCTGTAGGGTATAAAAAATAAAACAAGTTTCTGTGCTTTCAGTGTGTTAAAGTCAATTGTGACAATAGTTTATACTGTGATAAAATTAAATCATTGCATAATTTACGATACACATTTATAATGTTTATTACCATCTAGGAAAATGTACAACTTATATACTTCTAAAAATAAATAACAAAGTTTCAAGCCCTACGTACAGTTCTTTCTAAGACTACAGTACTTTATGTATCTACGTAGTCGGTGTGGGTAATTTTGACTGTTTTGACTCAACATTTGACTGTTTTGATACAACAAATTACAAAACTTGATTTATTTAATTAGAGCTGCCAACCTTATTTTCAAACCTGAAAACCAGTATTTTACATACAAGTTACTTTTAACCAGTATTATGCATGCATGCGAAACCAAAGAATCTTACATAATCTCTGCATGGTTCAACTTTCAAGACTACAGTACCTCAGCTCACTGGTTGATATGATATGATTAATATATTGTTTATTAAGGCAAACCAATCAACTGGAGGGCTTGTTATCAGGGAATCTCTAAGCATAATAAAGTACTGTAGGACATATTGCAATTAGTCATATTGCAAAGTTTTGTTTCTTTTTGAGGCCTTTTATTTAGATAACAGAGGATTTTGGAATTTTATATTTTAGGGAAAAATATCATAAACACCCATCTTTACCGTGATTTTCCGTACCAATTATGGAATGCCATTTCTACATATTTGGCAGATCATACACACCTGTATGTATAGACTGAAAGCAAAACACAAATATACACTGACTACGCATGTAGTTATTGCATAAATACTACAAAGTTTGTCAGTTACTAAAAATGAAGAAGACAAACTTTTCATAATCAAGTCAACCCCAGGACTTGATTTTTTCCTCTGGGTAACTGGAATATTAATTTCAGAAACATTTTATTCTTGAAAGTTAATTGATATCACTGTTCCTTCTCTCTGACAGCCCTGTCGAAACCAACACTGATGAAGGCTGACAAGTTTCTGAGTAGAGAAGAGGCTAGAGAGAGAAGACATAAAGTCTTGGAGGAAAAACAAATCAGATCACAAAATAATGCTCAGGTTTGTTATATTCGCTTAGTCTTTGAAGAAAGATCTTTTTATGTGGTAATAGATTCATACAGCCTCCTTTAAGTCCAGAAAGAATTTTTTTTTTGTCTTGGCTGGCCTCATAAATTGCCATTTTACGATGCACAAAATTCTTTTGGGGAAATTTTGAATCCTGTCACTTTTGGGTAACACTTGCCAGTGCATATTGCAACCTATAGTGCGAGTCATATTATGGTAGATGTAACCTAATAACATTTTGATAATATTTTTATCACTATTTGTAATGAATGGTATGAAAAATGGTTTAGGATAATTGACGTTTCTCAGAAAAAATAAAAGAAACAGTTTCCAATCGCCAATTGCATGGTCACTGTTTTCAATTCTTATGCAATGCCTTTTTTATGTTTGGTGCAATTAATGATTATGCATCACTCGTCCAATTTGTGACATAATTAATGGATTAAATTATGGAGTTTTGATTCTTTCATACAGGCAATTTCCGCCCAAGCGATGGTGGATCAAGAGAGACTTTCGACAAGTACGAGAAGATCTGTGCGGTCTTTCGCTAGTAACAGCACAGCAACACCACTAAGAGCAACTGAACCATCAAAGGAAGGTAAGACTATGTAATTGACTTTATGTCCCTAAAATTGTTTAGTTGTTAATAACGTGTTTTCATCCTCTTAACTAGCAATGTGGGTAGCTGAAACTGCACCGGCTATCTATATTTAAACCTCTCTCTCCCCCATACTCCCCCCTCCCCCTCCTCTTTGCTTTTGCCTGAATCTGTAACATAATGGAGAACCATAAATTATCCTCATCATATAGCAGTTAAGGTTTCTCCCCTACATTCATAAAAAATCATGTTTATCTGGTTACTACAGTAACCTCAAAAAGTAAAACCAAAATGTCACTCGATATTTCTACAAATGTCAAAAGCTGGCTTCGTCTGTGGCTAAACCTCCACAAAGCAAATTTACTGGTGTATTTATAAACTGACTTTGTGCTTTATAATGCCTTTGTGATATCTGTCAGTGTAATTATAGAGGGACTGTTTAGTCTAGTATTGACATACTGAAGTTGCTTGGAAACTGTACACCATGCACACAGTTTGTTTTTTGCTAAGTAGCTGACGCATTGCTATGTAACTGACAATTGCTGTTTACACCGAGTCCATTCCACCTGCTTTAAGAACAATGCATTGGTACAGTAAACTGTAAAGGTCAAAATTTGATCAAAACGTTAAGCTAACAACTTAAGCAGTGGTTGCATCTGTAGGTGTTCTGTCAAGCTTTGAGTTTACACACAGGTGTCGATTTTGTCTTATTGGTTGTTGTGAAATATACAGTAGTTCTACATTAATCACACTTTCATGATAATTAATTAAAATGTTCATACATAAGAGTACATCACCTACCTACCCTGGCCATATTGTACACAGCTGCAGTATACACCTCCTGTAAGATATTGTGGGTTGTATTATGATTACAAAGAATGACAAATGAGATTGAGGGATTTGTGCAAAGACTTATAATTCTATGGAAATGTGTGCACAATTTTTTTTTCCTACATGTGTTATGAAATAAAATGCTAAAATGATATTTATGTAATACCATTATTCTCATGGAGTACATTGTAATTTTGTGCCTGTTTTCCAAGATGTAGAGTTGTATTATTCTCTTAATTAGCTGGTATCATAATTTTATCATTTTAATCATAATTTTAGTTTTTGGCTTTTGTTGTAATTATTTCTAAATATTAATGCAGTCTTCTTTGTTTGTATATTTTCTTACCAGAATTTGCAGTTTCAGAGAGGGTTCCCGAGAAGGGACCCGGTGGCACTAAAAATATTCAAATCACATCTGACAAGGAAATTGGTCACCAAGCACCAGAGGTCATCGTAGAAGAATCAAAAAGTGTTATTTCTAGCGAAGATAAAGAAGGGAAATTGGATCTCGTCGTAAGAGACAAAGAACTGGTAGAAACTGACAAAGTTGGAGTAGATGAAGGGGGAGGACAGTCAGCAAATATAACTCTTTCAAAAGAGAAAAAAATGAAGGAAGGAATAAACAGTGAGTTGGGGTCAAAGGTTAATGAGAGGGAGGAGGAGGAGGAGGGAAGATCTGTGGAGGTAAGAACGATGGCTAATTTAAATACCGACGATAGTGAGAGTTTGGAATCAGATAAACAGAGCGCAGAACCTCATTCTGAGATCATAGAAAGTCAGGATAATCGGAGAGTACATGCTGGTGATACTGTTGAGGATAATTCAGAGGTTAAAACAAACTCCATGGCTGAAACTGACAAACAAGGTATAGGTCAAAGGTCTAATCATGAAACCGAGGGAGAAGTTTCAGAAAACCAAGCAGCACCTGGCCATCAAGATGTCGATGAAGGGACAATAATGGACAACGATATAGGTGAAAGGATTGTAGTAAAGGGAGAACAGAGGGAGGGTGTTCAAGAAGAGGTGTGGGATGGGTCAGATGAAGGTGTGGCAGACCTGGGTGATGGGGAAGAAGAGATGGAGAATGGGGTACATGGTGGGGCTAATTGACAAGGAACTTTTGAGTAGTATAAATTAAGGTAGTTTTCCAGAGCAGCTAAAACAATATATATTATTCAATTTTTTTACAAGTATGTTTGTGGTTAAATGGGTGTAGTAGGACTCATTCAATATTTACTATTAGGATTCAAATATAAATCTTGATATAATTGGTAAATAATTATCATAGAAAAATGTGCGTTTAGGAGACCTTTGGTATTGGTGCACTAATGTATACAAATATTCAAAATATTAACAATGAACAGAAACAATGTAAGACTTCAACCATTTCCTGTAATTGGAATACGTCATTAGGGTTCTTTGTGGTATACATTGTTTCTCTTGTCAGTACGTACAATAATGAGACCACCAAGTCAGTGGTTGTAGTAGGATGGGGGCACATTGCACAGGTTGGAGGTGGGTCGGGTGGGGCGTGAGTGGGTTAATAGAATGCAGTTCTTCCCACACGTTGATAAGGTTAAGAAACCAGGCTGTAGTGTTAGTCTAAGATTAATTAGGAGGATTATATTTCCCTTCTTTCATGCCTCATGTAGCTAGCATTGTCAGAAAGTATAACAAAACAGCATGTTGACAGCGTATTTGAGCAATTTCGGGTTTTTGTTCTGGACTGGAGGTTGGGGGGGAGGGGGGTGAGGTTCATTGGCAAAGATGAATTTGCCCTAGAATGTGGTTACAGTCTGTTCTCAACAGTCTGAAAGTGACATCAAATTATTACATTAAACTGTCTGATATTATTATATTTGCATGCTTATTTGCATAAATGTTCTCAGGTCATGCTTCTTGCCAAAGATAACAGTGAAACTGTTATATTTAAGCTGTTCATCAACTCTTTGTATTCAACTACAGAAAAGCACCTTGAGTTAAATTGAGAATTTAAATATCATCATTATTTGCCTCAGATGTGCTAGAAAGTCAAATAATGGTCGCCGAAGTTCAACTTGAACAATCAAGTTTACTACTGAACTAGCCTTGAGGTATTTTTCCTCAATAAAACATTTGTGTAAGTTAACACTCCTCAATGTCTGGAAATGATTTGGAGATTCAGGTTGAACCACACAGACTGCAGCCTTTTGTTAGCATGTTAAGAGTTGGGGCCATTACTGACACATTAGTGTTAGGAGTATTAGCTCAGTGGTTAACGCCAGTGCCTTTCAATCATATGGTCATGAGTTCGAGTCACTCCAAGATTATTGTATTTCGTCCAGTTACAGAGTTGTTGACAATTGACAATTCCAAGGGCGTAGGAACCGGGGGGGGGGGGGGGGCTGGGGAGCACCAGCCCCCCCAGTGAAAAATATGGAGGGGCAGAAGTATCATTCCGCCCCCCCGATTCGCAAGTCAGAAAACCCCTTTTTCATTTCCAAATGAGAAAAAATTCTCATTTGGAGCACAGAATTGCATCTAAGGCCAGGTAAAAATGCAAAATTATATTCAAAATGGAGTGGGTGGGTTGAAGTGTGCTATATTGCACCAAATTGCATCTGAGGCCACCTGGAAATGCTAAAAAGTTCCAAAGGGGAGGGGGACACCCCCTCCCCTTAAACCCCTCCCCCAGGCCGACCATCAGTCTTCAGCCCCCCCACTCAAAAGTACCTTCCTACACCGCTGGACAATTCATAATCATGGATGTTAAATATGAATCTAAGAGACTGAATTCGGTCAGCTTGCGGCTTTGATAGCCAATGATGGCTTCTTCGCGAGTTCCTGCTTGCAGGAGGATCTAAAATACATACATACATTGGTGTTTAAAGAATTATGTGTTTCTATATTATTTAGAAACAGTAATCTAGTACTTGTTGCACTACCTCATGGACAGTGCTAGGGCCGATATACCAAGGTTTGTTTTTAAGCCACTTCAAAGCATCCATTAAATTGGAAAATTTTATTTATTGTTTCTTTATTTATGGTCAATGTTTATGCCATCTTCATTAATGCAACTCACATAGAATGAAAGATTAATGTGTCTAGGAAAAGACACAATCATCACAGATTTATAAAATACATGCTATCTATGAATATTATATTTTTCATGTTTATTCTTTTCTTTGAGTTTTTGTTTTGATCATGTTCTGTTTTAAACATTACAGTGTCAAGAAAAGGGCATGCATAGGTAAAACCAATACCAATTTTCAGAGAAGGGGTAGAGGTGAATCTGGTGTTGGACTGACAATTTTCAGAGAAAATGGAACAAATGACGATTATTATGCTTTGCTTGTATTTCTCAAAAGTGTAAAATAACAATGAAAGCAGTTAACTGCATAATCATATTAAAGTGTGTATTGCTGAACCCCAAATATAAATGAAAGATCTAAAATAATTTTTTTACATTCTTTTGATTGATATAGAAAATATTTACATACATGAGCTCATTTGTTCGTAATTTCTACAAACAAGGAAATATAAAGTACTTTAACACCTTTTGTGGAAGCATTTCAGCTTTCACTGATTAGTCTGCAGATTGGCAAAGATACCTATGTAGAACATAAGTTACTCCATAACTATTCTCAGTGTCTGTATTATAGCACTGTACTGTACTGAAAGAAAGAAATGATGCAGCATTAGTCTTGCATTCATGGACTGATTAATTACCATTCATAGATTGGTTGCACTTCCACATAGATGCATTCATGCACTGATTACTTACCATTCATTGATTGGTTGCACTTCCACATAGATGCATTAATGCACTGAGTAATTAACATTCATTGATTGGTTGCACTTCCACATAGATGCATTCATGCACTGATTAATTAACATTCATTGATTGGTTGCACTTCCAAAAAAGTTGCATTAATGCACTGAGTAATTAACATTCATTGATTGGTTGCACTTCCACATAGATGCATTCATGCACTGATTAACTACCATTCATTGATTGGGTGCTGTAAAATGGGATTATCTGCTAAAGCATCCGTTCCTATAGCAATATTTCGTAATGGATAATGGAAGCCATAAATGATACATTTGGACAATTATGCAAAGCTGTAAAGAAGTAGCTAACACCACCTACTTGTGAATACCTTCATTGACCTTTGATCCCTACACCTATTCCAGACCTCGTATCCTACATAGCCTGTAGAGAGTGTTATAACTTAAAGAAATATTTGGCAAGACACAAATAACTTCTTAAGTAATCAAAGTTAAAAAAATGTATCTTTAAATGCTGTTGGAACAAATTCTGCTGGAAGCTCACATGTGATATTGATTTTTAACTGTTAAAGATGGCTTATACCTCAAGAAACAAAATGCTTGATTTCTATTGTTTTGTTTTTTACCTCTTTGATATTGCAGTATTAATATACTGCTCATGGAGATACACAATTTGAAGGTTTTTCACAATTTGAAATCTTTGGTACCATTTGTTTGCTATACCATACTTAGTGTGTGATGAATGTCACTATCATTAGAACCTCATATCAGACAGTAGGTTAAGCTAGTATCCACTTTTCGGTGACATACTATTCTTCCCGAATCCATCACAGATGGACACTCTTTGGTGGTTCTCTTTGGGTTACACTGCTTGTTAAATTATTGACCTGTATTATGTTTCATAAAACCTCATTTAAAATCACTATATGCATAATCCCATTTTGAAGTCTCCACTTATTCATTGTTGTCTGTCTTCATTTGCAACATAAGAAAGATTGCATAAACTCTTTCTCTAAGATGTAACCTTTACTTTTGCTTCATCTTGATAATAAGCAAGTTCTGCAGTACTATAGATCAAACCACCCAAGGTCACCAAACAGATAAAAACACTACGGTCGCCATCACCTCACAAAGACGGTAGCATCTACAGCTGAAACTACACGTCAAGGTATGTGTCTGTAGTTACAGTAGCATCTACAGCAGAAACTACACAACAAAGTCTGTGTCTGTAGTTATGGAAGCATCTTCAGCTGAAACTACACAACAAGGTCTGTGTCTGTAGTTATGGTAGCATCTACAGCTGAAACTACAGGACAAAGCCTGTGTCTGTAGTTATGGTAGCATCTACAGCTGAAACTACACAACAAAGTCTGTGTCTGTAGTTACGGTAGCATGTACAGCTGAAACTACACAACAAAGTCTGTGTCTGTACTTATGGTAGCATCTTCAGCTGAAACTACACAAGAAGGTCTGTGTCTGTAGTTATGGTAGCATCTACAGCTGAAACTACACAACAAAGTCTGTGTCTGTAGTTACGGTAGCATGTACAGCTGAAACTACACAACAAAGTCTGTGTCTGTACTTATGGTAGCATCTTCAGCTGAAACTACACAAGAAGGTCTGTGTCTGTAGTTATGGTAGCATCTACAGCTGAAACTACACAACAAAGTCTGTGTCTGTAGTTACGGTAGCATGTACAGCTGAAACTACACAAGGTCTGTGTATTTAGTTACGGTAGAATCTACGAATGAAACTACACAACAAAGTCTGTGTCTGTAGTTACGGTAGCATGTACAGCTGAAACTACACAACAAAGTCTGTGTCTGTACTTATGGTAGCATCTTCAGCTGAAACTACACAAGAAGGTCTGTGTCTGTAGTTATGGTAGCATCTACAGCTGAAACTACACAACAAAGTCTGTGTCTGTAGTTACGGTAGCATGTACAGCTGAAACTACACAACAAAGTCTGTGTCTGTACTTATGGTAGCATCTTCAGCTGAAACTACACAAGAAGGTCTGTGTCTGTAGTTATGGTAGCATCTACAGCTGAAACTACACAACAAAGTCTGTGTCTGTAGTTACGGTAGCATGTACAGCTGAAACTACACAAGAAGGTCTGTGTCTTTAGTTACGGTAGAATCTACGAATGAAACTACACAACAAAGTCCGTGTCTGTAGTTAGTTTTGTAATAAGTATTAGCATATTCAAAAAATGGTCCAGACTGTAAATCACTACTGACATTCTGACTTATTTAAATCAGTATGAACCCAGCTAGGGGTGATGTTGAACTTCAAATAACGAAAGTAATAATAGCAAAATAAATAATTCATATAAAACTAAAACTGCAACAAACGAAGCATATACAGTATATGATAATATAAAACAATGAGAGAGCACACAGTTCTCATTAATACTCATTTGCCAGTGCAAAAAGAGACTAATGGTTTATTATGTAATTTGCCTTTTTCATACCTGTGATGTTAATCACATACCTGTGATGTTAATCAAGTAATTCCTTGGAATAATTTAGAAGGTAACAACCCATAGGAATATAATTGCAATATTTTAACATTTTAATTTGATAATTTTAATTTTCTTGAGGAGAGAGGGGTGGGGTGAGGTGGCTGAAGGGAATTGGGGGGTGAGGGAGTAGTCTATTAATAAGTGTTCACTTTAATAAGCTGAATAAGGATAATTTAAGTTAAAAACTGATCACCTCCTATTTTCCTTATTGGTTTAAACCAAAACATTCATAAATACTGTCTTTGAAAAAATATTTCTTCATGTACCACAGACGCAATACTGTCCCTGAAAGTAATTTTCGGTGTACTGTTCCTCCCTATGTAGAAAAATGTTGACATAATTCAAACTTGCATATTGTTATTAGGTAGCTAATAAATCATAAATATAGGAATGAAAAACAATAACATTGGAAATATACAACAAAAAACAAAATAAATATGCAAAATATAAAATGAATATTCATCAGCAGCTGGTAGTCCATGATTCATGGTGAGTAGTAACATGTTAGTGAATAATGGGAAGTTGTACAAATATACATATATATGAAGACAGCAAAATTATAAATTCTTAGAGATGTTTTTTTTCCCCGCTTTTGTATACAGAATGAAGTCTACAGTCTCTGATGATACTGCCACAGAACATTCTGCATTGCTATCAAGTTTCAATAATTGAATAAATTATATTCTTGTTCCACACATGAAATTATAATATTCCAGTTTTAAACAAAAGTATCTATCTTAATTACAGACACTATTTCTTTTTTGTTTCTATCGCAGCATTTTTGGGGTTCATATTTCATCTAATCTGAGCTCACTTTCTCCTCTCTACGTGATAATTATTCACTAACTGTAACAATTTTGTGAAAGAAGAGCAACCCTGTGGCAATATTTCAATTCCATGATTCAAAAAATAATATTATGATAATATGTCTACATGGGATACCTTTAACTTAGTGTTCCTCTCTGACTTGCTCTCACTGGGTATCTACAGTTATTTTACCCCCTCCACCCGCCTTCCCTCCCCCCTGTTACTTGTCAGAATGCGGCGGATTATCTAACACCCCAATGATTTCCATCAAGATAGGTTAGATACTATTCATGGTGACCATCTACTCCTCATCCTATCAGTAAATATTTCCATTTTGTCTGCCCAAATTTGTTCACTTCTGTTTAATATCCATTCAAGGTACAACAATCACTCATTGTTTGATTGCCATTGTTGTTTGTAAGTCATTGTTGTTTGTAAGTCATTGGTGTTTGTAAGTCATAACTTTACAAGTCCTCTATAAGATGATACCACACGTTATTGGAATTTCATACTCTGTAGCACTTTGCAAAAGAAACAAGTTATAAGTTATAAAATCATGAGTCAAATTTCCAAAAGATACTCGAAACCTAGAAGTGATTTTTCATGTTTACACATTCCTCGCATGGTTCAATAGGCCAAAAAAAAAAGGAAAAAAAGTGCAGCAAAGATATCTCATTTCCATGGAATTGACCTAGGCAGGATCCAGAGGTCCATCTTCTGAAACTCTTTTTGGCACTAAAATATCAGCAGAAAAAGTTATTTGGCCTAACACAAGGTGAATAGTGAAAAGATTTAGCAGGGCTCGCTAGCCTAAATTTGTAACATTTACCAATTTTTTTCTGATAAATGTGGATTGAGTGATAATTTCATTAACCTAAGTAGCTTGTCTCTGGGGCACCTCTTCCGAGAAATCCTAAATCCACTGCTGACTTTTAAAGTCTGTATGCAAATTCTTAACTTTGCAGGAATGTTTCTTTGGCTTCAGAGAGTGAATTAGCAAGACTTTACATTGTCGAGGAATCAAGTGACTTTTATCTATTATTTACATCTAGAAGTTTTAATGACCGATTATAGTTTGTGCATGTGAATTCAAAAAAAAAAAAATGACAGAGTCTATTACTAATTTCTTTTAAAAGTGTCCTAATTGCTTTAAAAAGGGAAATATTTCTCCAAAATCAATTTTTGTCATGATTTCATTTGAGTATAGGAAGATTTCAATTATTCTTCATCATAATTATATTAAAGAAATAATCACGCTTTTAATATAATTACAAGCTGCAGCAAGTATTAAGGTTTAAAACATATTTTTTGCACGACACATTAAAAAAATAACTCTGTGTTTTTGGCAATCCCGAGTACAGCTCACCCAAGCCAAGGTTCGATGCAATTGTCAAATACGGTTTGATTTGAGTGCCAATGTGTGTGCTCAACACCGCTCATGATGCATTTCTGCAGGGCACCTCTCTTGTGTAGTGTCTGCAGCCCAAAATAATCTTCTTTGTAAACCTGAATAACAAAATGCAAGGTAAATTAACAACACATGAACTGTACAGCAAAGACCATATAGGTTGACATCGTTTCACATACAATTCAAAGTAATTTGGTACATATCATGTACTTATATATGTTATTCTTATGACCTGACTGAAATATCAAAATTAAGTGCATCCAGGTGTATGAATGGGGACCAGCAAGATCAACTGTCAGTCGGATGCAGTGTAGCTGCTGCCATGTGGAGGGATTGTGGTCTACATTTGGCCGGTTATCGTTTGACCGGGGTACATTGTGGTGTGCCTTGGGCACCGTTATCGGTGTAAGATGTCTGCGATTAATAAATCCTCAATATTATCATTATATCAAATTCATGTCCCTACAAACTCTCTCTCTCTCCAGGGAATAATTAGTATTAATTAATATAATTATAGTTTTGAGGGCTCCCAACATCCCCTTACAAAATACAATGTTTCCTGTGTAAAAAAAAAACACTGCTATTCATCTTTGTATAGCAATCTGCCCATACTGTATAGCATTCTGTGATGCAATACTTAGTCTAAAATCAAGTTTTGATTTTGTCACCCTTTTTCACTTCCTCAGTTCCATTACGGACGACAGTCTAAGTTGGTTCTAGCAATGATGATAGTTATTGACTGCCCTTCCACTGTCTCTGTTTATCTTTGACCTAGCTTGCAATCAACTTTCCTTTCAAAATGAAAGCAACTCACTAATAAAACTGAAAATCAATTGTTCCTTTTACAAGTACTTTAGTTTCATCTTTGGAATTCTTCTTTCACCTTTCGCAGCACTTTCATAGAATTAATTGATGACTGTTGACATCAAACATTATACAATAACAAGTCTAACCATAGAGTCAGCAGAAATTGCAAACTAGCAGAACAACAAACATCTAATTGTAAGAGGAACAATGAGCTTTGCTTTCATGTCTTTGTTTTCATTCTTTCATTTCCTTGAAAGTCTTAAAATCAAGTTTTGATTTTGTCACCCTTTTTCACTTCCTCAGTTCCATTACGTTAGACAGTCTAAGTTGGTTCTAGCAATGAGAAATCGATAGAATAAAAAATCTTAAAATAGGATCGGTCAGCTTACCATTTGATTTTCCATTTCCACAATGTTCAATTCTTCATCAAAGAAAGCAAAATGGCTACCAAGTAAAAAGAAAATAAGAAAATGGGATAACGGACAATAATGTAAACACAACAAATTTGCTTACTACTTCTTTGCAATCTGTCTCAAGTGGGCTTTGTCTATTAAAACTGATGCTTCTGGTCAAAACTGATCTATAGTTAGGTTGATGTGTAAAAGTAAGTTGGCCTGACGATTTGATCCTAGTAGGATCTTCTTCAAAGGCTAAATGACAAGTAACAGTAACAGAAGGGACAAAAACACACACAGAATACAGACAGGTTAATGAGCATGGTGAACAAAGAGAGATAGATGTAAGGGGATTAGTAGACAAGGGATGGAGAGAAGAAAGAAACCAACAAGGGAAGAGGAGAGGTAGGAGATAAACAGTGGAGGGACAAAGAGAGGATTAAGGGAAGGGGGTAGGGAATAAACTGGAGAAGGACAAAGACAGAAAGGTGTGGAGAAAAGGGGTGGAAGAGAGCTATGAGAAGAGGAGTGAATGGGGGGGGAACAAGGGGAGAATAAGGGGGGGGGACAGAAGAAAAGTTAGTCATGTCCTTCCTGAATGTTGAGCCCATGAGGTTGAATGGTGCACTATAGTTAGGTTGTAAGCAATGCCTATAGACTGTGTATACACAGTCTATGTGTGTTTGCTTTGATGTTCATATTTGCTCAAAATTCTTTGAGAAAGAACCAAAGTACCCCATCATGCTGATATGATTGCAGTTTACCTAGAAATACTGACAGACATTATACAGGTCATCTGGATGGGCATCTGTCTGTCTTAGATTACAATGGAAACCATCATCAAACTTTAAGGTACAAGTTTACAACTCTAGACGCTTGTGTTGTAATAGTACACGTATGGAAACATTTAGTACAGAATGATAAAGGTAACATGCAAGTCAGCCAGAAAAAAAAACCAAAGGGTTTTCAAGTACATTTTAGAGGGTATGTGTGAAATGGCAACTAATTAAATCTATTGTATCTGCTAAACCATGTCGAACAAAAAATGATAACCATAGAGAATACAGATTGGCTCTCTTGGAAACATCAGGTGACTCAAAACATTTCACCAGCCTAGGGTTCTCATTCTGTTCAATGCTAACAGTACTAGAGAATTCTCAAAAGAGAAAGAAACATTAGCCTCCATGCACTCATCTGTCTGTATGAAACTGTGTTTATAAAAGGAAGTTTGTAAGAGGTGGAGATGACATTCTATCCATGTAGACGGAAATAAACGGACATCACATTAAAAAATGTATGTGCATAGGGGGAAAATTAATGCAATGAAACAATATGAAATCTAAGGTTAGACAGGTTTAGTGACATTGTCTGACATGTGCGAAGAGCGTTTATTACTGAGTCTCAGCAGGAGTGAACCTAACTATTGAAGTTATGACCTAACACCTGGTCACAGATATAAGATGACCACAGCTATGTAGAATCTTAGAACCCATACCTTGATTGCCATGGTGTGATGACCCCATCATCTGGACCGCTGATCATAACCAAATTTTTTATTCGGATAAAATTTTTCTTCCATTCTGAAAAAAAGAAGAAAAAAAGGAGCTATGAACACTCAACTAAACACATGACCTGATAACATCACTTTAGAAAGTTTCACTGCAAAGAAATGTAAACACTAAATAAACATACTTTGTATTTTCAATGGGTATTCCATTCCAGATAAAAAATAGTTCTTCAACCACCCAGACAGGCCATTTGGTCACAAAATATTAGCAAATAGTAAGCACATCATTATCACAGTATTAAAACAACACAGGAGAGGCACAAACACCATGTAGAGAGGGAGGGGATGGGGTAGGGGATGGGGTTAGAGGGATGTGGGAGGGGGGCTAGAAACATCCATCATTCCAATTCTCAAATAAATTGATCAGAACTTGATGAAATTCTTAAGGTCTCAATCAGAAACGGAACTAAACTGCTAGGTGTGATCACAGAATTTGCAAAATTTGAGAAATTGTTTGTAAGAGTCTGATTAGACCAGGGGTGAGCAACCTTTTTGAATGAATGGGCCAGATATAAGGAGTGAAAAATTGACTAGGCCACACCTGACCAACGACCTGCTGTTGATTTCAAACCTTTGATTCCGAGGACTTTCAAGCAATAGGTGTGTGTACTTAATCTTTATTCACCAAAACATAATGTCAGTACAGTTGATAATTATTGGGGATAATAGGCCTACCTGACAGCATCATAAGTGACGATAAATTCTAAGCAGCTAGCTCGTTTATTTTGATGATGTAAAATAGATTGTTTTTTTTTTCTTTTTCTTGAGATATCTCACAGGCCACAAGAAAATCACTGACAGGTCGCATGTGGCCCGCGGGCCGTAGGTTGCCCACCCCAGATTTAGACGCTATCATAAATCCTGAGATTCACATGGCAATACAGAATGCCATAACTTTTGAAATGTCAAAAGTCTTCATAGCTTGTTTACTGTTTCACAAAATGTTTAATTAAGACACATAAAAGGACTTATAATATTTGTGACATATCTGGTCATATGTTAAAACTAAGACTGTCACAAGTTGGACATGAAAGTAATGACATGTCCAATCTATATTTGATGTCGAAACCAGCCGAATAACAACAAATTTGTATCTATAGATTGGAATTGGAGATGTACAGCTTGTCATGATCAGTAGAGTTGACCATGTACTGAGAGCAAGTTGAATTATGCATAGCAGCAATCTGTGCATACATATTACCCACACATGGGAATAATTTTCACTGTTCACAATGTTCTCAAGCAATTTTGGGACTTCATTAAGTTTTAGGTTGTTCTCATAATATATTGAGAATTCTCTATGCTGAATGTTTGCAACACTGCTAATCAATGTGTGTATCTTGCGTACCAATTCGCCCACTTTGCCTCATACGGTGCCTGCGATAGCAGATAAAATATCCCCTGTATGATGTTGTAAAACATATATCTAAGCCAGAACCAAACGCTACAAAGTTCAATGATGGTGACAATTTATATTTCATCCCAGGCCATCTTCCTTATATATAGTAGACTGCTATGTCTGCCTCTTACCCGTACTGTTCACGTTCGTTGTTTGGTTGTTCAGTACAGCCAGAAAAATGCTTTTTTCTATAAATAGGTCTTGATGCTGTGGGTCTGTGGTAAAGGAAAGGTGGAAAAAGGTTACAAAAATAACGAAACAAAAAAAACAATAAAACTTTATTTTACAATGGTTGAAAGATTGGTTCACTGTGACCTGGCTGTCAAACAAACTTGAATAGAGGGGACCTGAAATGTAAGGCAATCGGAAAGGGGGGAGGGAGGGTGGTTAAAGAGCTGTATGAAGCTACTGCTACCCAGTTTGTTTGTTTCACATCAAATGCAGTTTAATAAAGTTCAACAAATATTGTGTCAGCAACAAAGATATTTACAATACAGCATTTTTTAGGGAATTAAACTGAAAAATGCTCTTGGAATCAAAAGTGAGTGTCTGGCTTCTGTCTTCACCTTTGAGTACAACATTTCTGTATGTGTTGCCGTGTTGGGCAAATCTAACCCAAATAGTTATTACCGACTTGCGATCCGCGTTATATTCATTGCAGACTTTTCAATTTACAGTCCCCCTCACAATTTTGCAAGGTTGGTAAGAGTGACACCATAGTTAACCTTTTCGGGAAACCATAAAGAATGCAAATTGATTAAGAAATCTACTGACTAAAATCAACTTCCCACTTTTCTCATGAACTACAGCACACATCAGTTACTGTAAAGGCTTTATGGGAGCAGCCAAAAAATATTTACTGATAATAAGCAGTAACAGAGGGGAATTTTTTCCCCTGTCAATTGTTTACCAAACTTGTATAATGTGCCTGAATTTCAAAGCCTTTGAGTAGTTCCTTTATTATAAAAAGGAAGTTGGTTTGACCGTATTAAATTCTCTGTAAACAACCTCTGTTAAACTTCATATGTTTCTACATAGACATTACAGTCGATGAAAATGGCTAAATATCAATTAAACTGTGTAAAGCGATATATCCATCCCTGACTTTTAAGTGCTTTGAGGAAGTAAGACAACTCCCAGCCTGACATTTCAAACAATAACAACAATTAGGAAGTACTTCTTGTGACACTAGTTTTAGAGTTTTAGCTTAAGTTCTAAGTTTGTTTCAGTTTCAGGAACAGAGCAAACATGTACACAGTAATATCTATGACAATCAGAAACATACTGTACATAGTATTGAGAATGTCCAACACAAACATACATAGAATTGAGAATGTCCACAGAAACATACATAGCATTGAGAATACATGGCCAACAGAAACATACATAGCATATTGGGAAAATCCAGCAGAAACATACATAGCATGTTGGGAACGTCCAACAGAAACATGGATACTGTAGCATTGGCCATTTTTCAAAATGGTATATAGCGTTGGGATTTATGTCTAACTTGAAAATACTGAATGTCCAAGTAGAACATACAACACAATGGCAATGCGAATTGAAACATATGTATACATTGATACATTAGCATTGTCAATCACAAACATGTACATAAAATGGACAATGTGCAAGAAGTACATATACAGTACATTGAAATGGCAATGTCCAACCAAAACATAAAATACACAACAGGGTAATGTCCAACAAGTTAATATACATAGACAAAACAATGTCCAACTGGAATATGCAATGTTCAGTCTAAACATTGTACACAGTAGTGGCAATACTGACTTGTTGGTCACAAAATACACACTATATAATACACCCTTTTTGAGGTTAGTATGGTACTGTATATCTCATTGATTTACTACATTGATTAATTAACTAATTAAGCAGATATCAACTGGCAAGTAGAATCAGTATGTATATTGAAAGAAGGCTAACAAACTTATCAGGTCATTTTTTTTTCCTTTTAAAATGGCCTTGTTACACATTTTGTCAAGTTGATCTTTACGCTATATATATTGTTAAGCACAGTTTGGCAAGTGAGGACCGTAAAAAATATTTGCTGATCTTTGGTGAGTTAACATTAATTTCCATTGTTGATTCAAAGAACGAACAGTATTTAAGTAATAAACCTTATGATCTAACTTTTTAAAGCTATCACAAGATCCATAAAAGATCTTCAGAATTAATCTGAAGCGTTTAATTTTATGTCTTTTGAAAAGGTTCACGTTATAACTTAACAATATTCTGAGTGGAATAATCAAATGGAAAATTTAACACCATTATTTTTCTGAAAGCACAAGTCATCAAAATGTTTATTCTACTTTGGCATAATAATGGCTATTTTGCAACCCATTTAGAAATGACCGTTAAAAATGACAAAAAAACAAAACTGTTTGAAAAGGAAAGAGGAAGAAAGAGTTGCACAACAGACACAGTACCAACTCTCTACTATCAAATGACTATACCATTATTTTCATTGTTACGACATATCACTAAACCTTGTTAAAAGCCACAAAAACCATGTCCCATCTCTAAAACTTCCACTGTAAGCAAGTTTGGAATTGATTGTCCATCAAAGAGATCATGCTTGTTTTGTCTGTAGAAAATGTGTCAAGATGTGTGTTTGTGCTGAACGAAACTTTACAGCCAAGCTGCTAAAGGCAAAGTTTGGACATCTCTTTACTTCATACCTATTCTGACACTTTTCCAAACTTAAACAAGCGACTAAGCGAGGCATTTTCAATGATTTATATCAGCCATACTTCCACACTTTTTCTAGGCAGTTTTTCATTATTCATTTTTTCACTCCTTCATTTTTTATGAACGTAAGCAACCGAGTAAAACCGTGTTTTCAAAAATATCGGTTTTTCGGTTAAATACAACACTTACCATTCCAGTACTGACAGACAGATAGGTGATCTTGACCTATGCTTTCGTAACAAAACCTGTTGATTAAAGAAACAATTTTGAAAGGTAGAAAATTCATGCAAAATCAACGAACATGATGGCAAACAGTGTTTGTGGCATCCAGACAGGATGTAGGATGGCATATGTTGTGAAGTCTATAAGGATAGGAAAGCTGCTACGTAACATGGTGGCAACGGTGGGATCCATGTTACGTAGTGTGGGGTAATAAGTTCAAGACAGTGTCATTCGTTGCTTTTCTTCCTTTATTTTTCAAACTCCACATAGCTCCACATAACTCCACTGCTTCCTTTCACAATTCACTAACATCAATTCTCCTTAAACAACCTCTGCTTCCTTGCAACACTATCCTCGTTATCTTCCCACACTCCCTTACGCTTCTCTCCTTTTCTCGTCTCCTAATCTCTTGGCTCATAACCTCACAAAAGCCACAGTCCAACTGCCCATAACCCCTCTCCTCATCTCTCTAGCTCTATCCTTTAATCCTATTAGCAAGTCTTTACGTACAAAGTAATCCCAGCTTTGTAATCCCCTTAAGCTATCCCTAGGACATAAGCAGCTTTCCTATCCTTACTTATAGACTTCACAACATGGTTACTTCACTATGCCATTAAGCAAACAAACATTGTTTTTTAAATTATAACAGCATTGACTTTGCCCAGTGGTTTAGTTTTATTCTTCAGCTTTCAACAATATTTCCATCAGGTTCTACCAGAATGAGATTTATACTTGTAAAGGTCTTCAGACAAAACAGACGATGGAAGGTAAACCTAGCATTTGCATTAATATCTAAGGAATGATTCCAGTGCCTTATACCAAGTTGATGTTTCCTTTTGGCACTGTATACATTTAAACTTGTTTTGTTCAAGACTGCTAGGCATTAAGATTATCTTTGAAAAAAATAGGTTACAATTTTAGGTACACCAGTTACAGTGTCTATCAGTGCAGCTTTACATACAGGTACAAAGTTATGTACAGTAAAGGGGGCCACGAAGTTACCATACACTACTGTTAATAGTGACTCCATTCACTTCTCATACCAACAAAAACTAAGGAACATGCCACGCTCTTCAACTATTACAATAGGCCCACTCTACACCTCAGTCAGGGATTCAACTGTTTTTCTTTTGTCATTTTTTTTTCACTTTTAGTCTGATTAGCTTCTTTTCTTTTTCTTTTTTTTTGCTTGGGGGGGGCGGGGGGGGGGGGTTTCAATCTATAACTGTGAAATATTACTTCCTTAAACTGAAAATACAGAAAACATAACAATAAAAGACAATTTATGGGGAAATGAAAGAATTGATGAACTGTGGAGAGACAGGAGGAAGTTGACACTTAAAACAGAGTTGAAGAAATAAACTGAGAAAAAGGGGAAAAAGCAGAGAAGATAAAATACAGTTCAATTGTTCACTAATGACACTGCTAATGTAAACAAACTTCAGTCCACATAAGAAAATAATTATTTACAGCCTGACTTTTTCAGATACTAGCTGACCCTTCAGCAAACTACTCATATGGTTTGTGTTTTTTCCTCTCTATATAGAATTCTCTGAAACTTGTTGACCTGAAGTCACAATCTTTATCTAGTGATTGCTACACTATAATATAGACAAATGTGACCTTGATTGCCAGTGACACTCATAATGACTGCCTGTGTAGAGTGTTACACACTACACTCTTAATGTGAACTTCAGTAAGCTCTACCACATGTTTGCACACACACAACCTCAACTGTGTGTACCAAAATAAAAATGTAAAACAAACTTAGCTGTGTCAAGTACAAAGAACAGCATTGTTTAGAGAACCATGGCAACATAAGTTTATTCTTATCAAATGAAAAACAAGCTAATCACCATATGTGTATTGTAACCACTTTGTGTAGCTTCAAAGATCTGTCAAAGTTTGAGGCAGGTGGAAATATTCAAGTTTTCAGTTTTTGTGTAATTTAGTGAATTTCCTCTTCAACTACAGTTAAGTTACTTCACAGTGTGTAAACTTCCTACATACGCAGGGATGTGCCCACGCTGGGCGGCCCCATCCAGCACTAAAGATTACCGCCCAGCACTGTCTTAAAAATCGTGAATCCCGTCCAGCACTATTTTCATCTAAAATCCTGACATTCCTAACAATTTATTCAACATAAATTGAAAACAAATTAAAAAAAGTAAATTGTTAGCAAAACTAGTACTTGTGTATGTGTTTCAAAAGCTACACAAGTGCCAGCATCTGGCATCTGAGCACCTTCAGAAATCGATGGCGATCAGTATACCCGGCACTCAGGAAATCCTGGGCACTTCCCTGCATACTGTTTGTGTTTTACATGTGTTACTGTTGATATCTGTTGTGTGACTGTTGTGTTGTGCTACTGTTGAAATTCAAAGCTGGTGTCTTTCACATCCAAATGTTTAAATATGCTAAAGTTATCCCCTGTTTAATTGAAAGGGGCAATTTCACATCTTTTAGAAATTGCAGGTACACCTACTTTGTTGCCATGGTCTGATTTAGAATAATAAAGTCGATCCACGCTTAGAAAATATCAGAGATCTACTTCCTTATGATGGCTTTGTTATATTTTTCCTCCTTTGTCATATTATTAGGTTATTAGAATCAGCAGGTTAACTATTACCTAGGATAACACCATAAAATCCCACACAAACATTACTCAATTTCGGCCACTTTCAAATGGGCTAGGGATTATTTTACTACTTACAAGTATAAAACATGTTTTGACAATGTAAAGCTTGTAAAGCAATAGACCTTTTATCACATCTTTTTCTTCTACTTTTTATTATAAATTGAATACTAAGCTACTCCACTCCAAAAAATGGGATCGCTACACTTACAATAGGTTTCCCTTCTACATAGTTCCTGTTTCAACTCCTTTCAGCTACTAACTTTTCCCAAAATAGTTGGAAAGTCTAAAGGGCACTCGAAACTGAACCTAACAGTTCTGTGATGCAACTGTTTTGGTGTCAATTTCAGCATTTGGGCTTTATTCATTCTGTAGCTGGCTGATTCCAAAATGAATGAACTGTAACATGAGTCCAGACCCCTAAATTGAAAAACATTTTGTTGCTATGGTACCCAGGTCCTGTGCCATACTAGCCTGCATGGTGCAGGATGCTGCTGGTCAGTTGGTGCAGGTAAATTTATACTGTAAGAGTACAACTATATAGAAGGAAAGATCCAAATCTGATCAATGATGACAATCTAATCAGAAAATCGAGTTGACTTTCACACTACGGCTAACAGATGTGTAAAATGGAAGTTAATTATCGTGTCCCGATGTGAGAAACAGAATGAAATCTTCTTATTTCATTGTCTCCTTAAAAAGGAGAATCCAGACGGAAAACAACATGATTCAGCAACTATTAGTATTAAAGTTATACAAGCCTGCATGTTTGCAAGGGTGCAAAGGAAATCCAGTGGTTTCAGTCTAGGAAATGTTTTAACCAAATTTAATATCAAGTCATATCTCTTCCATTTAAATGTTGTTCCCTGTGAATCTTTAGCCACATTTAACATCTAACTATATTTGTTCCTTTTAAGTCTGTTCCTAGTAAATCTTTAACTATGATTAAGATCAAGTTGTAGCCCTATTTATAACCACTCAGCATACTCTGTACACAACTGTCATTTACCAAGACAATTCAAAGATACACGCCATGAAATGCAAATGTGGATAACAAGTTGAAGAACCTACTTGTAAATCTCTTTTCTGAATTCCGGTGGCACAAATTTGAAGACATTAGTGTCGCCAAACTGGCCCATCAGGGGTGACGATAGGGCGATAAACGTATTGACATTGTGGTCGGGAATGGTGGAGAGTACACCTCTGCAGATGACCCCACCTGTTAAAAAGACGAGGGCAAAAGAAGGTACAAAGTTAGCAGGAAACTTTGTCTGAAGTGGAACACACAAAGATGCCAGAAACTGGGCATACAGTTGGTTACATGTCAATTTTCTTTTTTTTAATAAGTAAATCCTAATGAATGTCTATCGTGGTGGATGCGACCAGCTTTAATATTTTCTTGAAATGGAAGGAAACACTGAAATGAAGACGAGCAAAATTATAAAATTAATGAAATGTGTCATGCTGCAACATTTCAACTAAGACAAGTCAAATTTTACAGAATGGTGATTTTTTTCCAATAAAGACACCAACTGATGTCACAAAGTTTAACTCCTTATACATAGTGTAAGTATACAGTATGATATATGTATCAGTTTTGCACTCTTGGCATTCCAAGAGACTTTCCTGGATACTTCCCTGAATGGTCCAGAACTTTCTACAACTTCGCTACACTGTATATTAATAGTGAATCACTCCTGCGATGATGCAAGAAACATCCAGAGTATGTGTTCCTAGTTTTATAAATAGTTGTATAAATCGTTCCAGTGGAGTAGGCCAGAAACATCCAGAACATAGCAGAACTGACCGTATAAATGCTTGGATCTTCACTCAAGCAAGAGAAAGATTAATATCACCAGCAGAAGACTGTCTCCTTGCTTTTCCTGTACTCAGAAAGTCCTGTATAGATTTACTCTATTTACTCTGTTGTCATAATATTATAATCCGGCCTAGCCTACATTGCAGTCGTTCAGCCTAGTCCTAAGCCTAAGCCTGATTTCTTCTGCTGCCCAGTGTTAACAGGCACTACGCCTATTCATAGATATAGCCGATACATTCAACGACTAGTTGAACACGCTAATTGTGGTTTGCCAGCAATGGTTTGAACAGAACTAACATTCGCCGAAACTTGTCTCGCAAGGATCTAAAGTCTTCACAAGGCGCTACCAGAAAATCTACAGACCAACCCCTAACCCTCTCTTAGTAACATACTTTTAATTATATAACGTACCCTGTATATAAGCAAAAGTTTAGTGCCAAAGTAATTACAATAATTGATGTTGCCCTAACAATTACAATTGCACAGATCGGTGAAAGAAGGTGATGGAATGAGAATTATATTTGATTGAAACATCAAAAAGGCTGTCTTTCCATTTATTGTCTAACTGGGTACGTATATTAGTTGCATGCTTTTTCTGTTGCCATTCCATAACAATAGAATGACCCACGATTGTCCACAAATGGAACTTGCCGTTTCCTCTTATCCTTATCACCCAAGGCTACTGATACTTCCTGGATGAAACTTACACTATTGAATAGTCATATAATGTTATCAACAAGTTAGAAGAGTTTTTTGTCATTTCAAGTCTAGTACTTCATAAGTTTAGCCAAGTGCTAAACAATGTCTGTTGGAAACAAATCTACTTTTAATACTTCTATAAATACAAAAGCAACGTGTCTCTACTGGCAGAAATATGCCAAGACTGAGTGCTTTTTGTATTACTGGCAAAACAGCAAAATCTACTGGAATTTAGTCAGTAAATAGCTTGAACTTTGAGGCCTGACCGTAATTGATCTCTTCTTAAGAAGTCAAAATTGTTCTCAATTTCTTGAAAATGTCTGCTTCTCCTGAAGTACCAGTAGACCTCTAACTCCAGCAATGTTACTTTAGTAGTTTGCACTACTCTACTGACATGTCACTACTGTATCTAGCCAACAGATAATATAACAACTTCCTCTTGTCATTCGTATTACATCTTATCACACACCTTGAGAGTAACATATTATGTTTATTCCATCCTGAGCATCTTTCATGATTTGTATCAGAGCATCACCAAAGTCTTTCACTTGAGGCCAGAGAGGTTTCAAACTCTTTTCATCAGGGTAGAGGTTAAGTGCGGTAACATTTGTTCCAGGATGTGCCTGACCAGAAATACATAAAGTAAATGAATGGCAGGAAACTGACTGAGAAATTATAAACAATTCAGATGAGCAAAGAAAGTCATTGCTAGAACAGGATTTGAACCAGTGACCTCTGGGTTACAAGCCCAGTCTAATCCTGGAGCTATAAACATAGCTCCATGGTCTTATTAAGCATTACCTTCACAGTCAATGAACAGTACTTGCAAACACTAGTCCAAAGTTGTAGAAAATAGGATATAGAGAATTGTAAACAGGAAGTAACAAGCGAAGACTGTATACAGGGCATAACTGCTAAGAGGTCACCTGTTGGCAGTTTGCTTGGCAGGTTGTCAGGATACAAAAATGCTACAATTATTCTTCAATTTGAGACACTTGAAAACCTTTTAAAAGAATGAATGTAAAACAGTTAGGCAAATGTGTAATATCTGTTTTACATTTCTGGAATTACCTGTACAGTGATATTAATATGAACATTCAATTTTCATTTAAATATCACAAAACTTTGATGTAAAGCTACACGTTGTACTAGCTTAAAGCTTAGTTCTGAGCGATAGAAAGGAACCAACCTTCTGTATCATCGTTTGGAGTGTGTTCATAGTGCCTGCATTGTCTAGAACTCCATGTATGATTACTACTGGTCTGTACTGGGTGCTTGCTTGGAGACGGTAACAGGAGCCAAAGTATATCACATTTAATAAGGAAGCGAGAAAGAAGCCCAAATCCAGAGGTGAAAAGAACTTCATTTTGCACCTGATCGAGTTTACGGTAGAAAACCAAAGCATGAAAGATAATTAACTGTAAAGCCTATGATCAGTTGATGAGACAAAAAAGAAAAGTAATGGATAATTTCATTTAAGAATAAGAGGATATTAGCATAATCATATAGTTTACTTAATTTTCAGCCTGTAAGGCTACTTTCTATAAAGCTTCACTCCAAGAGTAAAGTTTGTAAACAGTATTTTCCACTTTTTGTACAAAAATTGCAGTAAACATATGCCCATTTCTCTACACTAGTTGATTGTTTCTGTTTCTGTTAGGTACTCTTAAAAAAATCCTGTCTGGCAAAAGCAGTTCATAGACCAGTTCATGCAACTTATGTATTTTTTGTATGCGTCTATAGAAAAGACTGTTTTTAAAAAATATGTGGATCATCTGTCAGAGAGACTGGACTAGTTGGTCTAACATAGATCATTAGTAACATTGTGGGCTCATAATTGACGCACTTAAGGATTTGATTAACGATGTTTATCAACGAAAAATCCAAATCACTCAACTGTATGCATTTTATGAAGGTGCGTCAATTATGAAGCCTTTACTATACATCAATTCTTCAGATGCAACAAAACTCAATAAGAATACCTAAGACTTAGTTCATTGTCATTAATTATATGTTCACAATGCATTCAAACTTGTCGAAGGTAAACGGTGTGGAATGACAGCCAGTGATGCTCTACTGTTTATTACATGGTGTTCAAAGAACATGTTTTACTTGGTTTATTAGGATTTATTAATAATGGATTTGCCATTAAATAACATGCAGGTCTGACTCTGAGGACTCGCTGCCACCATGTGTGCATTCCAGAGATTTGGCATGTATATTTTAAAGCGAATTACCATAGAAACTGAGTATCTTGAGAAACATGTTAACTATTATCACCCAATTGTTGTTTTCGTGCTTGGTCTATTGACATATTTACAAAGGATGGATTTCTACTATAAGCCATCCTATAATTTTATCTTACAAGTTTCAACTCAGGAGTCAAGTAGCTATGCCTAACTTAATTATTATATACTTTGGACCTAGCATAGGCGCTTGCCCAAAGTAAAGGAGTAGCACCACTATGTTCGTTAGAGTAGACTAAATAGTATGAGATTACGAAAGTTGCGGTAACTATGAACACATCAACGCCGACAGTATCATTATCAATAAAGTAAACTAACCCTAGCCTTAGTGAGTTAGGCCTAGCCTAGGCCTCAGCTACCTAACCTTATTTTTAAGTTCTACTCTAGTAGGACTACGCCATACCTGATTCTTTCACTGTCGTATTTTCGTCAAGTTCCGTCTAGCCTAACAATGAGGTTGTTTCTGATTAATCAAATCTGCTGGTTACCAATATTTTAAATAGCAGATACCTCACACACAGCGTTTAGTTTAATCATATGACAGGGTGACAGCAGCTAATTGCGTTTGCATTCCGTCATAATTAATGAATTGTGTACAGTACATATCGTAACGTAGTATTTGTGTTATGGTAGGCGTGGTTTCGAGAGCGGAGTTCTAAAAATTAGAACAAGGCTTTAGTTGCTGTTTTAAATGACTTGGAGCTATCATTGAACTAGGAAATTAGGTCAAAATAAAATGTAAACAGCTAAGGGTAGAACTTACATTAATTTTAGTCCTGGTTTTGATGCTTCTGCTGTGCAGATCTCTTTTGTAGGCGTGGGATAGAAGGCATGTCCCGTAAAACTGTGTTCCTATTGGCTACAAAACCTAGTCATCTGATCCTTCGGGGATGGACATTGCCCGCGACACGGACGTGTATTACTTGTGTACTTATCACTTCGTAATACCTACGGAGCATTCACATCGGTTGCACAGATAAGAATGGACACTGCTTTCCCTGCGATGGGTTTCTTATCGTACCATATTTATATGGGCGGCCGTCAGAGAAAATAACAAACAAACAAAGAAGAAAGGGAACAATAGGAAATAATGTATGCCCAACTTTGAAAGGAAATAATAATTGCAAAACAAAAATATTCTCAGCAGCCAAAAAGAAAAACGTAGGAAGAAAAAGTATCAACGAGTGAAAAACATGTAACAACAACGATTTACAAATTTTGTTTCCAGTGCGCAAGAAATCGGAGATCGAACGAGGACAACTTGCTGAAGTTATAAAACGAAGGCCGACGTTACTAGAAACTTTCTTTACCCGAAATCAATTTTCTTCAGGCGAAAAAGGAATACCTTCGAAAAAGATACGGCAGGGGGTGACCTTAGCAAACTAAGTTCATTCGAAATTTTCGACCGAGCCACGCAATTAAGATGGATTACCTACAATATTCTCCCGCCCTACCATCACCAACACACACAAACACATAAAAAACTGCAACCCCAGGGAGGTATGCATACCAGTTATATTGCATTTGAATGAAATGTGTAAATCATGTGATACTACATCCACAATGATAGCAATGGATGTCACAGAAATGCCTGAAAATGAATGAACGTAATGAAATTGGCGTGGTCAAACCAAGGAGCTGTTATTTGGAGAGCTGAGTCCCTGTTCAAACAGGATGACAGTACATATGTAGATACACTAAATGACATAATACAACACTTTTCAATATGACAGTCTTCCATGATGAAATTAAATCTCGATATTTCATATATTTATACTAGTTATATATATGAGTGGCTCATTCACACCTGAAGTCACAGAGTAAACGTGTCCCGCAAACGTGTTAAAGGCTATAAAGACTCTTGTAATAGAACTGTCCTCTTGCTATTGGTTGGTCCTGTGCCAGAGGCGGACTGAGTCTTAAAACCGTCCCGGGCATTCTTCACCTAGACCGGCCCATTATTCATTGATATGTTACTTACATAGTGATCGCCATCATGGGGCAGGGGTCTAAGGGGAGAGGGTCTCCCCCTCCCCATTGAAATTTTTTTTAAGTTAAGGAATGCCAAGATGCAAAATGGTTCTATAATTCTCAAATTTGTAATTGAAGACCCAAACATATTTTTCCAGAAGCAAGTTAAAAACGTAAACAAAAATAGACAAAAATATATGTTTTAGAATGGATTTAAGTTAGTTTTTCAAGCATTTTGTGACAACATGCTTAAAAAATGGAAGAAAACTTAAATAAAATCCATTAGCACGGACGGGTTGCCAATAGCACGTTCTTTTGTTACGAACTAAAAGACTATTTAACACGGTGATTTCATGAGCTGATTCCCACAGCTAAAAATATATTTCTACACAGCCTGTCTGTACTTTATTAACTACTGTGAAATGGGTTGTAATTTTTACCAGGCTCCCCAGCCCACCGTCCCACCGTGCCACCGGCCCACCGGGCATTGCCCAAATGCCCGTGTGGCCAGTCCGCCACTGGTCCTGTCTGAAAAGAATGTGGTTGCAATAACCACACTCGGTACGGAGATTGACTTTCATGATGACCCCTCTGTGAATATTGTTTTGGAAACACGTTTGGTTACGGATTAGTAGCGACACATTTAAAGTATTTGCACCTTCCGTTTAGGGTAGTAGCGCCAATAATTTACAGTAGCATCGCCGCATGTAGTATAGTAGCACAGTACCATCGCCTATTTAGAGTATTAACACCATCTGTTTAGAGTCGTAGCACCTTCTGTTTAGAGCAGTAGCACCTCCTGCTTAGAGTAGTTGCACCTCCTTTTTAGGGTAATAGCATCTCATATGTAGGGTATAAGCACCTCTTATTTAGGGTAGTAGCACCTCCTATTTAAGGTAGCAACGCCACCTGTGGTCCTTTTGGCGTTCCATATAGTAGCACCTCCTGTTTAGAGTAGTAGCGCCACCTGTGGTCCTTTTGGCGTTGCATACTGTTTAGGGTTGCAACGCCACCTGAGGTCGTTTTGACGTCCACACGGTCCCGATCACAGGTTTGCAGGTACCGCACCACAATTAGAGTAGTGTACATCCGCTCGGAGAAAAGAGGTAAGAGTACCTAATGTAATGCTTGTTTAAGCATATTATCAGTAACCATCATTGTTTGTTCTGCCTTAATATGAAAGAGCATAATTTAAAGTACAGATGGTGTGAAAATAGGAAGGATTGAAGGTGATATAAACCATTTTAGAAATCTTTGGTTAAATGTTGATATTACTCCGAGCCAGCGGATGGAATAGTTGGGGATGCTTAACTTGCTCCTCTTCTAGCTCAAAATCTAAACGGTCATGATATGGAAATTTGCAAGTGCCATGATAGGCCAAGATCTCATATATCATGTGATGGGTAGGATATACAGTTGAAAACGTCTATCTATGCTTTGGCAGGTCTTGAAGTGACGAGTTTAGTGTATAGGTCAATGGAAGAATTAATTGTGATGCGACACTCGCAAGGTCGGTCAAAGTGACTCCATAGTTTTCACCAAAAAAAAAGGTACGATCCATGTGATGGCATACTCCTATTAGAGTCTAAATCCATCCTACCGATATCTCTCCTTCAGAAAAAGTGCCAAAAAGCAGCAGCAGGAGAACATCTTTTTTTTACCTGTTATCAATCAGGATTTATTGAAAATTGGGTCAATTGAGGCAATTTGAGACCCATTTAGGCCTCTCAGAAGCAGCGTACGAAAACTGTTTGGTACTGAGTGAAGAGGTTTGTTTCCAAGTGACGAAAACTTCAGGCTCTGATAGCAAAAACTCTTCATGGTCATGATACGGAAAATTGATAGTGCCATGAAAGGCCAGCTTGTCAGCTATCCAGTGATGGGTAGCGATTAGCTAGTCTGAACTTTTATCTAGACTTAGAGACCACATTACTTTTGTGAATTAGTGTGTAAGTCAATGGGCTTTTAATGTGCGTATGCTACCGTGTGCGGGGAATCCAGGGATTTGATTGGCCGATGCCCACGTTCGTCCTGGGAAAAAAAATACGCGTGCGGAGCACAATCTCTCTTGCGCAATCTTTGGGCTGTGTAGGTGTCACAGTGAATCAACATTGGATTCGCATCACACTATATAGACAACAAAATGGTGAAAGCTATCTTAGCGGAGGAATTCCTTCAAAACTATATTTCATCTGTCTGTGAAATATCGTTGCCGTGTAATTTGGGCCTGATCGCTGGTCATGTAAGCATGTTTTGGGGAGACATATGTTACTGAAACACATTACTACAGTAACAGTCATGCTTCATGAGCAATACTTACGTACTCACCGCAACATAGGTCTAGGTTTATGTTAGGCCTAGGCCTACACTAGTTTCGCGAAATGTTGTTTTTGCAGTTGTCCAATGTAGCCCATGCAGTGAGCAACACTGACAAGAGGGATCAAAATATACTTCCTTATTTGATGACCAGTGTTGTAATATCCATTGCTTTGTTAAGTTTAGAAACAATAAATCAGTCTACTAGTCCTAGCAATCTCCATGTCACTTGTCAGTAAGACAAAATCTTCAAAACACACATATGCCTAGGCTAAGGATGATTTCAATTATGAATTCTAACATACTGTACCTATCATGCAATCAAATTGTTAGCTGCATAGCCTTGTGTTGTTATGTTATTGCTGTAGAGATAGTGACATAGCCACAGAGTACAGATCCAGATAAAATAGTAGGATCAAGTGGTTGTAAGCACCCACTCAGATGCAGTCAATAAAATAATATACATTTCTTTACCCTACAAAAATTTAGGGTAAAAAATATGATTTGATAATCCTTTATCCCATCAATAATTCACAGAGGAGTTATGCTGACCAGATTAAATACATGTCACTTTGTAATATGATATGTGTTTATAAAATTCATTTCTTGACATTTCTAAAATGTAACACTGGTTATGAAGGCCAGTTTTAATTGTTGCTGAGTATGTTTATCTATTTGTTATACCCTTATGTTTGACTACCTTAAGGTGTTCTCTTCAGATTGTTGTCAATGTGCCATTAGCATATGTTGGACAGATAACAGTGAAATGCAAATGTTCATTGATATTGTTGTTGTGATAATGATCTTGGATAAATTCTGTAAAATAAAGTAAGCTTTTGATGCCCTTTCTTGACACGTCCAGAAATCTTCTCAAAGGGACTATGTAGTTGCTTTGTTGCCAACACCAGCAGAAGATGATGAAGACGAAGGAGATGGAGAATTAATGGAGAGCAAGGCCTCAGCAAAGCAGAGAGGCATTGAGAAAGTAAATGAACAATGGATAGCTGAGCATGCCAGACAGGTGAGAGTCTTTTCACAATGTTTGGGCTACCCTACATCCCAATTTGCCCCATTTTTGCAATTAAAATATATTGTACATCTGGCAAACTAGTTGTCCTGATTTTCTAAACCTCTTTTGTGATGTTAAAACATATCACTGTTTTGGGAAACACAGGCTAAAAAAGGTGTGGTGCACAGGCATGAAAACACTTAAAATTGTTTTATTTGACCAAACTAGTTTAGTTTTCAAAGAACCATATAATATAAGTTGCCAATAATTCTAAAGTTTCAAATTTTCTAAGTTTTTCACAGTCTTTTAAGAACAACTGAGATGATGACAATGTCTCGGTAAGGCATTATGCTTCAGTTAGCAGCAAAAGAGAACCATTGGTGTTATACTGTTTATCTATGCTGCCGAACTGGTGGTAATATTACTGTGTTTATAGAGGGACAGACATGTAAACAACCTCCCCCTTCCAACCCTCCTATTCTCCTCTTCATGTCACTCTTTCTTCTTTTTGCCTTGGCATTGGTTCTATGTGCTGGTCGATGATACCCCAATGGGTAGCTTATCCAAGATCTTCAAAGTATATTGGTGGTCTAATCACAGATAGAAGTATTCCAGACATTGGCTTCAGAGGTTGGCAACTGGTTTAAATTATATAATTTTGTCACAAAGCTTGATTTAGTCGTTTATCAATTTTACTCCTTGCAGGTGATGAGGATGTTGCCAGGAGGACTAAGTGTGATGGGGATATATGTTGCAGCATCCGACGAAGAACTAAATAAAAGTCAGAGCAAACTGAGACAGATACTCTTTGCTATTTACAAACTGTTTCAAAAGAAGCATCTTTCTCCATCGACAGGAGCTGAATCCTTAGACTGGAGCATTTTACAGATATCAACCAAAACTAAAAAGTATCCTTTTCTGTAAAGATGGACAAGAGACAACTTGTGTTAATTGTTATAGTTAAGCATTTCATTGATGTGACTATTATTCCATAGGTCAGGAATGTTAGAAACATTTATTCGTGAAAATAACAAGAGTACTGGATTTCTTTAAAAAGTGATTTTCTTTGTCTTCTTAAGACACAATTAAGGATTAAAAGCAAGCAAAGACTTTTGCTGATATGAAACTTGAACCAGTTATCCCATTCGGTAAAACTATGTTATTTAAATTCCTTGTATGTTCCAAGTGTGAATCCCATTACATAGCATGTACTTGTTTAGCTGTTTCAAATTTAGTTATAATCTCACAGGACTTCTTCTTTCTGATTCAGACTTTACTTATTACTTGTTGACACTTTCTACTGTAAACTTGAGAAACATAATTTCTTCTTGAGATCTGTTCTCTGTCTGGTTGGTATCTAATGCAATTGGGTGTGACCTTTGTTCACGTGGTATACAAGGTAGACCATACTTTGGCTTGTGACTGGCAACCAACCATGAAATTGGTCAATAGGGATCACCTCCAAGCTTAGACAATGATTTGTGGTCGAGTACTGTAGCCGAGTGGATATAAAGGCATTGGCATTTGAAGCAACGTGGCTTAGCAATTGGAAAGTTTGGGTTCATTCCCCGACCGGGTCATAGTAAGGTGGATTTTTCATCCAAGAGCAATCTACGGTTTTCCCATTTGAAGTGACTTTCTTAATTGAAAAGATTCCAAATTTGAGTTTATGCGTTGAATTGGAAGCCACCCGACGTGAAAGGTATAAAAATCCAGTTGTAATCTCCCACATTTGTGGTGGCTTTAAGCTTCGTAAAAATAACAGCCTGAATAATGCTGTTCTACTGTAGCCAAAAGTTTGTGTTTATATTGGTGTCCAAGATTTATGTAAATATGACGGATTACTTTATTCACATTGGTGTCATATTTATGTATATATTTATTTGTAGGTTCCTTTGCCAGTTTCATTTCAATTTAATATCAGTTGCTTCAAATAATTCATACTGTATGTATCCAAGAATCTGTTACAAAGAAAAGATGTTATCATTGTGCATTTTCCAACAATTTTATTGAGTAAGGATTTTTATAAGCAGTTCCAGGCATATCCTTAATCAAGTTTTCCCAGATTAACGTGCAAAACGTTCAATGTTGCTGATCCGAAGGTGAGTATGTGAAGCTGGTTGTATTGTTTCTCCTACTGAGAATATTTAACAATTGTTCAGTGGTTGTTCATATTTTATTACAGAAATCCCAAAAGTTATTGGCCAAAGCATGAGCTTGTCTTTGTCTGAATTATGTAGTTCGAGAGAAATAAAGATTTGAAAAGTGACCGTAGTCCACTAAAAAATGTAACACCCGGTTGGAAGTCAAAGTGCAATATATTTATTGGCATAAAATTATTGAAAAACATTTGGGTGTTTTGAAAGCAAGGCCCACCAAAGGAGGCCTTTGCAACGTTTTGGCCAATCTGGACCCTGAATCTGTATTAAACACCACAGCCATGTTTGCTAAGAATTTCTGGTAGTTTGGGTCATTCTCAAGAACTGATTTCTTCTATTAAACCCGTACAGTGCATCAGAGGAAAGAAGCAGATATTTCTACACTTGTTGTTGTCTAATTGTCAGTTATTTACTTTAAGTACTATTGAAACTAGCCAATTTGCCCCATCCATATTCAGTACGTTTGTTGTGTGTAAGCATCTCCTTCAAAATTGGTTGAAAGTTTTTGGAAAGCTTTTTTCATTTCCAAGATATAAACACATTTGGAGTTTTGATAAACCTGGGAAAGTCCTTCAATATGTGCAAACTATGATGTGTAGTGTTGCCCTCATCAAAATTTCTTATTACCCCCTAATTAAAACCCAAATATATCATTTGAATAATGTGATGTTCCTCTTTTCAAAGAAGACAAAATATTTCAAAAACTTGCCTTAGGCCTCAAACCTATGTTCAGTGTCCTCAAAACAAAGCTTATTGAAACAAAGCAATAGCATAACAGAAAATTAGGCAGTCACACCCTTTACATCATCAGTGTGCATAATTAGGTAATGTTTATTCATACGTAAATCTAGAACTGAGATTAGACTTGTCAATCTTTTATGGATTTTCATCTGGATCAATGACAACTGGTTTATTTTCTATCCTTTTAAATTCTTTTCTGATGTACGCAGAACACAAAAGGCATCAAATGCATTGGTGTTATCTCATAAAGTACTTAATTAAATATTTTTGAAGGACATAAAGTTCATTACTTTGTTGCAATCCTCCTAGTATCATGCAAAGTTATAAAACAATGGGACAACTATAAGGAATAGATAAAGAATCACTTTAAAATTACTTTCATGATTTCTAATGCCTATTAGATTGAATAGGACAATGTTGTTCATAGGTGTCCGTAGACCTTTAAAAAGTGAATATATATTATTAATGAACTAACCTTTAAAGGTTCCACTGAAGTAGTACTTCCTTTGCTTGTCAATACAGTATGCAGAGTCCTTATCACTTTAACAAAAGTACTGACATATTATAAGCATATCGCTTCTCAGCCTTTTGGCTTAGATCATGTGTAGTATCTGTTCCCTTTCGAGGGGAATGGTGATACAGTCTGTCACAGTCTCGATGCTAGTGGACTGGGGTTGAGAGTGGATCAGTCGTTCAGTTTTTTCGTGCCCAGGTTCTTTCCTGGGTGACTTTTCTTAAAAAGTATTATAAGCATACCACTGCTTTATCTTAGTAGCATATATTGTGCAGACATTTATATAAATTCACTTTGAGACTTCCAAAATTGTAACAACTTTCATATACCTCAAAAGTGCAGATTGTTCACTGTCTTTCCAGAGCACAGCCAAGCCAGCTGACTGGAAGTTTCAGAGCTTTGTCAACAGTTGGTCGTGTGTCTCCTGTCGTCTGCAAGTTAACCTGAGAATACCCTTTCAGAAGAGATTTAGAGATTGCAGTCATTACAGTAAATTTGTCTTGGTAAGTAGTATAGTTGTATAGTAAAGTACTATTGGTAAGTAATATTGAATTGAATTTGAATTGAATTTTTGAATTTATTGTCCACAATCGGAAATTCGGCTTACACAGGTCGTAAACCAAAAAGGTAAGAAAAAAAGAAAAGCAATAGTATAAGTATCAATAGACTGCGATACACATACAGTAATACAAACATATATACAGCAAGTCCTACAAATAAGTAACTTATCTTCTCACTTGTGAATTAAATATATGGATAGAATTAGGCACAAATGAGTATCTGTAGCAGGCCCTAAGTGTACGTGGTGGGCATAAACGCATTCCAGAGCGGTTGTAAATATTGGTAAGTAGTATAGTAGAGGTCAAAGCATGTATTTGTGGTTTGAGTCATACTTTTTGAAATCCAGCACTAGTGTTTACAGACAAGTCTGTTTTGACTGAGTGACAAACAAAGACTTTTAATTTGTCATTCTTTCCAAAGGGCTCATTCCTGTGGAAAACTGAATGGGATTAAGTATGACGTCATAGATAGGCATCAGTTGTGCATGTTAATTTTAGAAATGCAGAATCAAGCATTTATATTCTCCTTCTTAAAATCTCAGACTGAAGGACCTATTTTAGGACTAGCCCTAGCATTCATATGATTTGTGATGTCAAAGATTTCAAAATTAAAACCCAAGTATCTCCAGATTTGTGTAAAAATTGCTGATATAATTCACAGGTTGCGACATTTTAGACAATTTTACGAAACACAAACTTTCAAATTCACCTCTCTGTGCATGAATATTTCCCAAAATATGGAAATCTGACTTCCAACTAGCTTTTGACTCAATTTAGTGAGCAAGCTGCTAAGAGGTAGGAAGAGTAAATGTTCAATGGAATGAAAATTTTTGAGAAGACATCAGAAATATGTCAAGGTGGTATACAAGTGTAATGATTTGGAAATTCCATTACAACCTAAAAATTTCTACATATTTCTTTATATGTTTTTATTCTCTTTTATCCCCTTGTCATATCTATACCCCTGTGACCTGCATTTGACTAACTCTGTTTGTTTTTCATTCTCTCTTTGTAGAATGGGACAGACAATCTTCTGAATGCTGTGAGCGAGTCTATGGTTTTAATTAATGGCCAACTGAGGGATGAAACAGAAGCAATAGAATCATTGCTTGGAAAAGTAAGTATCGCCTGATTAGTTGTCAAGCCATCCGTTTACTAAGACAACCTAAATTTATAGCTGCTTTTGTTGCCCGTAGACCAGTTTTAAATTTGATTAAAGACTCTGTAACAGTATACCTGTGAAGGGCATCACTGTCAGTCCATTGTTTACTGTACCCTTCTGAAAATATGCAAATCAATTCTAAGTTGTATAACCAGCCGTGCGTTGCAATATGGTGAGAAAATAACCAGGTCCAAACTTGTTAGAAACTTAAATAGTTGACTAGAGTAGTACCACAGTAATTAGCGTCAAACAAAGCTTGTCCCTGCTATTTTCTTAAAGAAAGAGGAGATGTTCTCCTCATTTGCATCGGTTTTTTCGTAGATGTTTTGATAGCCATCTCCTTTGCATCGATTAATAATGATGGTCAAAATTTCTTCCATTAAAAATACTTTCAATCAAAATTTGTATAATATTCTGTTTTACAAAAAAAAAAGTATGTTTTACTCTCTTCAGAAAAAGTCGGGGAAAAAGTCCTCGTCAGGCGGTAGTTCTCAACCGTTAGAGATTAAAGCGGAACTATTGATGGATAAGGTGAGTGAAAACACAACAGACTGGTAGTGACTGTGAGTCCGTACAGTTACTCGTAGTCTGCATGTGATTGTACTCGCCCCTATGGATCTGTGCTCGTACTTGTGGCATTTTGGAGTCAAGTGGTTAAGGCAGTGGACTTGTGATCTAAGGATTACAGGTTCGGGCCCTGGCCAGATCATTGCGTTGTGTCCTTGGGCAAGGCACTTTATCTCCATTGCGTCTCTTCACCCAGGTGTATAAATGGGGACTTGCGAGGTAACTTGTAAATATTGTTGCGTGCGCCGGTTTGTGGCTGCATCCTATGGGAAGTCCCCCAGGGGACACGTTACTGTGGTGCACTGTGGTGCCCCAGGAGAGATTGTTTGAATTGTGCACACTTTGGTGTGTAGGTGTGACAAGTTACCAATGACCAGGGTTAAGTACAGCACGGCGAGACGTTATTGTAAGTTGCGCCATATAAGAACTGTTAATTTTTATTATTATCATTAGTGTACACTCTAGTGAAAGCTTAAGTACTCATACTTACTCTAAGAGCCTTGCACTCTTACTGGTATCAATGGTAGTTCTACTTGTACTCGTACTCAGGCTGTTGCACTTATATAACAAGTCATCACTCGGCTCTCAGCCGTTAGATATAAAAGCAGAACTGTCGAACGATGTTAAGGTTAGCGGACACATAGATTTGAAGATTTAGTTAACATAACTAGGTCCAGTTAAAGGGTGTGAAGACTCGCGCAAAACGAAACGTCTAATGCCGGTAATCTCACCTAGTTTCGAATCAGGTGTAACAGAAGTGTTAGACACTACCATTGATCCCAGAAAATATACACACAGCTTACTACCATCGGTAATTAGACACTAGTGTACAGTCAGTACATACAGCTGCAGTCAATACCCACAGCACAGTGTACAAACGATACAGCGATAGATATCTCAGGTCCAGCGAAAGATAACAAGGTATTACGTTTCATTACTGTCTGCATTTTGTAGCGACAAGAGAAAAACTTCACTTGCAAGCAACGGAAAGTAAACTTTTTAAAGATGGCAGCACGCTGTTTGGGGCGAGTCTTCAATGCCTTTAACATATTGCCAATAACTGTGGGTATTTCGTGGTTTGGTTTTATTTACTACTTTACAGTGTAGCCTACCAGAGTCTATAGGCTGTAAATGTATCCTACCAGAGTCTATAGGTTGTAACTTCAGTTCACAATGATTTGGTAGGAAATACATAGACTTATGTCTCTGAATACTTTGTTGTTCCAAATGCATTGGTTTGAGCCCTTTTCTTTATGGTGGACAAAAAGGTAGAAAGTATATTTCAATGTTAAACTGATGCTAAAATTCATATTCATAAAAGGTTAGAGGGCCTGATGTTTCAAGCAGGTTCTTCATCAGATGGTAACTAAAATGAAGTTATACTAAGGACAAATGAAGAGAGACAGACGAACAGTTATCTGGCCCTCTGGACCTCTCTAACTTTTATAGTTTACCAAGACAGGCTCTTTGCAGTAGACAAGCAGATTGTTAACATTTCTTTCTGTCTTTGAAACTCGCGAAGAAGCCATTGCGAAGAAGCCATTATTGGCTTATCAAAGCCGCAAGCTGACCGAAGTCAGTTTCTTCGATTCATACTTTAACGTCCATGATTATGAAATGTCAATTGTCAACAACTCTGTAACTGGACGACATACATTAATCTTGGAGTGACTCAAACGGAACTCGCAAACGGAACTCGCAAGCAGGAACTCGCAAAGAAGCCATCATTGGCTTATCAAAGCCGCAAGCTGACCTAAGTCAGTTTCTTCGATTCATACTTTAACGTCCATGATTATGATTGTCAACTATTCTGTAACTGGACGACATACATTAATCTTGGAGTGACTCAAACTATTGTATAATTATTAAGTACTGTATAACATTATGACTCCTTCCTTTTCAACAGGCTGTACAAGGACCTACCCAAGATGATCTAGAGTATATGATAGCAGGAGATACCAAAATTATTGGTTGGGTCCATGCCAGGGGCTACCTCAGTCCAAAGTCTACCTTTGGAGATGTTGAAAAGGTTTGGATTTATAGATGACACGGTAGTTACTATTCTCTTTGAACACGGTTTAAAGGTATAAGAATGATGAAAATTGATAATGTAAGTGGTTAGACTTCAAAGTGACCAGTCACTGAACTGTGAAATAGCTAGGATAGGTGTTCAACACATGAAGTTGTGTAGTATATCGATAGGAACCTTAAGAAAGGAGAAAGGCAAAAAACAAAACCTGTAAATGAAAAATTAGCTTTGTGTCTTACCTGTCCAAGACATTTGGTTACTGAGTGGAAAATTGTGCAATTTGGAATTCCCTCTGCCCCCCCTCCCTCCCCTCCCCCACCATATGGTTTGTATTCCTCTAGTACTCATGGACTTGATGTGAAATCTAAGAACCCTGTTAGAAAATGTTCTCCTTGCTTCATATTAACAATAAGTCATTAACCACAAATGAAATCCACCACCATTGTCCCGGACAAATTGCTTTCATGCAGCATATTGTCAACTTTTATTACTTGTTAAATATTGTCATTTTAATTAATTATTTCTTGGAATTGAGGTGAAATTAAGATCGTTTATCAATAAATGGGGAGCAATATCAAATCAATAAGACGAGAGGAATCAATATTGGATTGTTTGTCGTTTGTGTATTTGTTTTTAAGTCTCTCTTTTATTTGTTAGGTAATTAAAGAGGATATTGAACGGAGTCTGAGGGTGAGATTTGACCTGCTGGGAGAAGAACTGAGACAGAGCAGCGGAGATGCAGAGGTTAAAGAGCTAGAAACAGGTAGATTGTGATGCTATTATTATTATTATTATTTAAACATTTCTAAAGCGCACATATATATGTAAAAACATAAGCTATGGCACTGTACAAACTTAAAAAGAGTAAAGGTATAAAACTTAACGAAAATTAAGAAACCATGTTAATCAAAGAAAGAGGTAAAAATCTTAAAACAGATAACCCTAAAAGACTAAACAAATCCAATAACGATGGAGAAAATGAAGTCAGTATATACCATGCCACAAAATCAGAAAATAGGATAAAACAATAGCAAGAGATAAATACAAAAAGAATGAGAAAATAAGTATAACTAGATTAATTATATACACGTGTGAAAATGAAAGTCTTAAGACTGGATTTAAATGAACTTACAGTACTTGAATTGCGAATAAAAAATGGGAGTGCACTCCACAATTTGGGGGCACAGACACAAAAAGATCGGTCACCAAGGGACTTGCAGTGAGTGCGGGGGTAGTTAAAATCAAACTGTCATGAGATCGTATGGAGTAGCTCACTGATCGTGGTTTAAGAAGGTCCTTCAGATAAGATGGTGCAGATCCGTGAAGCGCCTTATAAGTGAGTGATAAAATTTTAAAATCGATACGATCCTTTATCGGAAGCCAGTGGAGAAGTTTAAAAGCAGAAGATATACTGTCATATTTGTTCAAATTTAGGATGATACCGGGCAGCCATATTTTGTACACGCTGTAACTTATTAAGGGAAGAACTGGGAAGACCATAAAACAAAGAGTTACAATAATCAAAGTGTGATGTGACAAGTGCCTGAACTAAAGTGCGAGTAGAATCAGTTGAAAGATGCTTACGTAATTTTCTAATATTATACAAGTTAAAACTAGCGAATTTACATTTTTCATTTATATGTTTTTTTCATTGATAAGGTGTTGTCCAAATAAACGCCAAGATACTTCACATCATTTACACAATTAATAATAGATGAGTCCACGTTAATACAATCAATTTCAAGTTTTGCAAGTTGAGTTCGTGAACCAAAGATAAGAAAATCAGTTTTGGTATCGTTCATTTTTAAGCGACACATATTCATCCAAGCCTTAACGTCCAATAAACAACTCTCCATAGCATTTAGAGCACTAAGTTCAGAGTCGGAATTACCTGGTTTGAATTTTAGGTACAGGGTATGATTGTCTGCATACCTCATGACCTCGGGAAGGTGACTGGAGATTGTATGATATAAAGTACTTGCATAAGCCGTAAAGAGAACAGGGCCAGCACAAGATCCTTGTGGCACGCCCTGGTGGACGGTGGATTTCGTAGAAATGCATTCACCAACCTGAACACTTTGTGTGCGTGGTCTTAAATAACAATCAAACCATGATTTAGCCAGCCCCTTAGTACCAAATTTTGATCAAGAACAGTCAGCAAAATGTCATGGTCCACAGTATCAAAAGCTGCAGAAAGATCCAGCATAACCATCATTGTAACATGGTTATTGTCCATATTGCACAAAATTTCATTACACACTTTGAGCAAAGCTGTTTCAGTGCTAAAGTCTTTCCTATAAGCCGATTGACACGAAGGCAGTAAATTATTTTGTTCCATATGATTGCAAAATTGTGATAAGGCAGCTTTTTCACAGATTTTGGACACAAAACTGAGATTGCTAACCGGGCGGTAATTTCCATATGATAGGTCAAGACCTTGTTTTTTAAGTAGAGGTAAAACAATAGCATGCTTCCATTGATCACTGAAGCATCCCGAAGCGAGACTCAGGTTCACAATTTTAGCAATAACTGGAACAAAAGAATCCATATTATCCTTTATAAGTTTTGTTGGAAAAGGATCAAGGCGACAGTGAGTATTTTTAGATTGTGAAATTATTTTCCTGATATTGTCCTCTGAAACTTGAAAAAATTGATCAAAAGCTTTACCACGATAAGTAAGAGTTGGCTTGTATACCTCATGTTGAGCAAGTTCTTTCCTGATGTCTTCAATTTTCTGCGCGAAGAAATCTTTGGATGCAAGAACGTCCGCATTCTCATCAGGAAATTGATTAACTTTAGCTCGTCTAGTAAGATTATTCACAAGCTTGAACAACTTTTTGCTATCACGTCCGCACTCATTTACCATGTCATTAATGTGAATAAACTTTGATTTCTGTAGTTTTTGGGAATAAAGGTTTCTTAGTGATCTGAATACTTGAAAATCGGATAAATCATTTGTCTTGCGCCATCTCCGTTCAGCACGCCGCTTCTGAAGCTTTAATTCCTTCGAGTCATTTGTGTACCATGGTAGTCTCGGTGGAATTGTGATAGTCTTCGTTTTTAAAGGGGCATGTTTTTCTAAAATGCTGGTATAAAGCGACACATTATAAAATTGCACAAGTTGATTAACGTCATCAATATCCATCGCGGGGTTAGCCATTATCCGTAAGTCATGAGCAAGACTGACATTGTTTATATCTGCAATTTTCCTGAATTTAACAGTTTTTCTGGTAATATCAGGTTTTGGGCAGTCAATATCGCAGGTAACAAAGCAGTGATCAGAAATGAAATATTCACTAATTGGCTCAGTTATAATGACATCGTCATTACTCCTAGATAAAATCAAATCCAGTGTATTTCCAGAAGTATGGGTGTTTGTATTTACTTTTTGAGAAAGGCCAAACGTGTTCAACAAATCAATGAACTTCATCACTTCATTATTTTCCGCATCATTTAAGTGAATGTTGAAGTCACCACAGATAACAATATTTTTATCCACGTTACAGGAAACCTCCAAATAATCATTGAAATCGTTCAAGAATGTTGAGACAGTCACTGGATGTACCTCCGAGTAAGGAGGACGATATATAATATGAATAGTTAGATAATTCACGGTCCATACAGAATATTCAAATGAAATATATTTGCTATTGTCCTAATATCCTGTTTGAGACTGATCTTCTTAACATTCCTCATTTTTTTATCTGCTTGAAAACACTTGACTGCATCATCAGCTGGATGGTGCATTGGGAGACAGCAGACATCATACATTCCATGCAGTAACCTGTGGGACAATGGTTCTCCAGTTACCTCTATTGATTGGTGCTGCTTGTAAATAAACAGTCATAATTTGTGTGATTGCCAACTTAAGCAAAACTTGTCTGCATTTGTGTTTAGTATGTTTCATTCCAAATCAGACTTTTTCAAAAAACATTATTGATATTAACATGGATTCATCCACTGTGCTTGTCGCTAGCGTTAAAAAAATAGATTTCTTTGCAGTTAGTAAGAAAACTGCAATGTAAAATTTTAACAATGGTGAACGATGCTAGTGATGATATAATACATTGTGAAATATGAATATTTGACAGCTTATCCTATCAGAAAGGATAAGCAGAAGAATCCTGGTCGGTGGTTTGGTTCGGTTGGTACTATGTAGTCTCATGACACCATGGCAGTCTGCAAACAACTTCGTACACATGTCTGTTCTGTGGGCAAGACAATCTGTAGAAGGATACAGGGCTGGACAATACCTGTGATGGTAAAATTGGAAATAGAATAGGAGAAAATAAAAAGGTGCCTTCACTACCCCTTCCTCTTCCCCTCCCTCTTCCCCTCCACCTTCACTCCTAGTGTCTACATCCCCTCCATCTGGTTTTGGTAACAATGAAATATCTTTGAAAGCACAACTTGAGATTCCATTTAAGGAAAGATAACATACCTGCAACTTTGGTTTATTTTATTCCCCCAAAAATACTCACAACCAGGATTAATGAAATTAGACTCACTAATTATACAGATTATTTAACTTCCCCATAGTTCCTCATCTTGCATGTGGGTTGCGTTTTTACCGCTCTTCAAAATGCTTACCTTTTTTTGTTGGTTAAAAGCGAGACTAAAGGGTCAATTTTAGTTCAATCCATACCTAAAACGAAAATCTTTTGAAAAGTTTCTCATATAAGGGGTGCAAGGTATTGACAAGATTCCATTTACCAAAAGTGCAGTGTTGTTATTAGTTACCATAAATTAAAGTGGAGTAATTCCTGTAGCTCTTACACAGTCAACATTAACTGGTTTGAAATTATACCTTTCAGGAGACTGTCAGCCTCTCAGTTCATCATCACGTTGGGAGTCTCAGTGTTACCGACTGGTTTTACAACAGTCAGTCAGTCTACAATATTACTGACGTTCTTGGTCGAACATTTCATTAGCTCAGTGGTTAACGCCATTGCCTTTCAATCATAAGGTCCCGAGTTGGAGTCACTCCAAGATTAATGTATGTCGTCCAGTTACACAGAGTTGTCGACAATTGACAATTCATAATCATGGACTTTCAAATATGAATCTAAGAGACTGACTTCGGTCAGCTTGCGGCTTTGATAATTGCCAATGATGGCTTCTTCGCGAGTTCCTGCTTGCAGGAGGATCTAAAATTACATACATTTCATTCCCAACTGAATCTCTCATCTCCCTAGATCCTCCATCAATTATCGCTACACCCCAAAGGGTCCTTGCCAAACTGCCAGGGACGCCTATTTGTGTCAGCGATTACATCTTCCAAGACGAACAACCCCAGGATGTGGGAGCTCACTTTCTAGAATTACTTAACATCACCGTGACGGAGGAAGACGTCGACTTTAACTGCGAGCAAATGCCAGGTAAAGTTCTTTGACTTACCTTCAACAGCCATCTCATATCTCTTTCAAATTCATACCTAGCACACGTCTTCATTATATGCTGGTAGCATTCATTGTACAGTACTGCACAGGGAAATAATATATATGTATATACAAAGGTTGTCATGTTTCATGGCGAAAGGAGTTTTCAAAACCAGACAACACAGATCAGACTTGACATAGCAGTATCGCAGACATGCTGGTAGGATTAGTCTTGTGGAGTAGTAGTGTAACATTGTAGTAGAGCTACTCATTGCTAAGTTGCACAGTATTGTGTTGTCTATAGGGGTTGTGTTAATAGTGTTGCATAGGCTAGCAGAGAATGTGACCCATTATATGGAAAAGAAAAATATCTCCCACACTGTCAAAAGCCCCATGTCAGTATCTTGTCAAAATGTGTAAATAGTGTTGCATAGGCTGGCAGAGAATGTGAATGTAAATAGTGTGCATAGGCTGGCAGAGAATGTGACCCATAGTGTTGCATAGGCTAGCAGAGAATGTGACCCATTATATAGGAAAGAAAAAGTCTATCCCACACTGTCAAAAGTCCCATGTCAGTATCTTGTCAAAATGTGTAAATAGTGTTGCATAGGCTGGCAGAGAATGTGAATGTAAATAGTGTGCATAGGCTGGCAGAGAATGTGACCCATAGTGTTGCATAGGCTAGCAGAGAATGTGACCCATTATATAGGAAAGAAAAAGTCTATCCCACACTGTCAAAAGTCCCATGTCAGTATCTTGTCAAAATGTGTAAATAGTGTTGCATAGGCTGGCAGAGAATGTGAATGTAAATAGTGTGCATAGGCTGGCAGAGAATGTGACCCATTATATGGAAAAGAAAAATATCTCCCACACTGTCAAAAGCCCCATGTCAGTATCTTGTCAAAATGTGTAAATAGTGTTGCATAGGCTGGCAGAGAATGTGAATGTAAATAGTGTGCATAGGCTGGCAGAGAATGTGACCCATAGTGTTGCATAGGCTAGCAGAGAATGTGACCCATTATATGGAAAAGAAAAATATCTCCCACACTGTCAAAAGCCCCATGTCAGTATCTTGTCAAAATGTGTAAATAGTGTTGCATAGGCTGGCAGAGAATGTGAATGTAAATAGTGTGCATAGGCTGGCAGAGAATGTGACCCATAGTGTTGCATAGGCTAGCAGAGAATGTGACCCATTATATGGAAAAGAAAAATATCTCCCACACTGTCAAAAGCCCCATGTCAGTATCTTGTCAAAATGTGTAAATAGTGTTGCATAGGCTGGCAGAGAATGTGAATGTAAATAGTGTGCATAGGCTGGCAGAGAATGTGACCCATAGTGTTGCATAGGCTAGCAGAGAATGTGACCCATTATATGGAAAAGAACAAGTCTGTCCCGCACTGTCAAAAGCCCCATGTCAGTATCTTGTCCCTAACTCAAGAATATGATTGAATGAATGGAACTTATTTTGACAGATTAATCCTGTGATTCTTCCCTAGTAGAGACTACAGTAGGTGGCCTATGATGTCTTTATGGCAAATGTTCTTCAAAGTTTTACTTTTTAATTATCATCTCTTTGCTGATTTATCTTTGAAACCTTTTTTTTTTTTTTTTTTTACCACGCTTGGTATCTTTATTGGTAACATTCTTGTGCCATATCGAATATATTCGGATACAAAAAGGTCAAAAACCTTTTACAAGTAATTATAAATGCATACAAAAACAATGATGCATCGTAATTAACTGAACAGTATAGTGCAATTACTAAATGAGTCTTTTAACTGCTCGTAAGAAATACAAGCTTTGCCTCTTTGCTTGAGTTCTTTCTCAAGTTTAATAGCAAATTTTAACTTATAACTTTGAAACCTGATACATTGGGAATGTTTGCTTAACTGTCAACCTTGTCTGTATTTAGAAGGTCATCCACATTGCTGTTTGATAGCAATATAATTTTTTTCTATAAAATATGTGAGTATTACTAAGTATAAAGACAAAATGTTTTAGCTGAATAGCTGTGATGACATCATTTATGCTGCTATTGCTAGATGCATCCCCAAACCCCACCAAATTTGACAAATTCATATCATTGTCGTAGAAAAGGCTATGAGTCTGTGGCTTTGAGCTATAGATGCCCGAAAATGTTGACGTATTCATTGAAGCAATCAATTGCAGCTACCAGAATATCCTTTAAGTGCAAGTGGACCAAATGAAATCAAATTGGAGTATATATTGTACAAGATTTAAACACCATTCTATACTACAACCTCCTTCAATTGTCGCCAGTATTAATGACGAAAATGGAAAGCACAATGAATGCACCGTGTTACATTTAGACTTCCTGTGTGAGAAAATAATATAACTCACAATTAACTAGGTAATTGGTAATGGTGAAAACGGACCAGCACTACCAGATTTGAATCGCATTGTGTAGTTTACTGTGCTATTGTGCATGCTGTTACATATAAAACAAGTATAAAGATACAATCAAGGATAACAACTCTTTGGGTATCGCACCATAATGATTTGAATTGTTAATTCAGTGGCTGAAACCATTGAGAAAAGTACTGTTAGATAAACAAATTTAATACCAAAAGAATCATTACATAATAAAAACATTGGTAAAGAGTAAGGAATGCCAGGCTATGTGAGAGTCATTCTAACTATTTCCATTATGTACCTGGTTGTTCACAAACTTTTATCTGCAGCTAATTTTACTTGCCACAATATATCAGAAGAGGGGGGGGGGGGGGAACCAAAGGGAACCGGCCCCTGCTGTCATGTCAGCAATGAAAGAGATGAATTGGTTAGTCAGTATGGGTATTGGTTTGTGTGTATATATCTATAATGGAATGCTTAAATTTGAATTACCTTAGGCACAGCTGCAGCAACCTGTCGTAGGCAATATGGGTATTAGTATGGGTATTGTTATGGGTATTGGTTTATATATGTTTAGAATGGAATGTTTGAAGGGAATTACCTTAGGCACAACTGCAGCAACCTGTGGAAGGCAGTATGGGTATTGGTATGGGTATTGTTATGGGTATTGGTTTGTGTGCATATATCTATATAATGCAATGCTCGAAGGGAATTACCTTAAGCACAACTGCAGCAACCTGTCGTAGGCAGTGGTAAAAGAAAACTTCCCCTGATTAAGCATTGAGATAGATAAATTATTAAAGGGAGTTCATAAAGAATGATACTTGCAAGTTCCCTGAAATGATTCCCATAGTAAAATTATATAGTTACCATGTGACTGACTACATGAGTTAACCTAATGTTACCTGGGGATATTTTTAAGCTTATAACATAGATGAAATCAAAGATGTTTCAAAAAAACCATCGGTACAATAATTATATGTAACCATGTCATTCTGTATTTGTGTTTGCTGCCATCACTATTGTCAGTTGCCAACTGTTATTTTTGTATTCGTAGGATAGCATACACGTATTGAATGTCCCATTGACTTACACAGTAAATCATAAAAGTTACTTGGTCTCTAAGTCTAGGAAGAAGTTCTCACTAGCTAAACCCAGATCCTGATTTATATCCAAAAAGATGCTCTTCTGCTTCTGCTCCTTGGCACTTTTTCCCGAAGGATTTCGGATCGATATAAACTTGAATAGGAGTATACCAACATAGTGCTGTAAGAACCCATGTTTTGCAACTTGATAGGAAGATGGGTGTGCTTTTTTCTGTATTACTGTAGCCTAAATATTCTTGAGGAAGGTGACAAACAAGAACAGATCTTGGGCAGGGACGTCGCTAGAGGGGGGGTGTGGGGGGGTGTCTCACCCCCCCAATCTTGGTAAAACTGACGATAGTTGGAAAATTTCAGTGCCACAGTCGGAATTTCCGACTGTCGCACTCTAAATTTTCCAACTGTCGCACTCTAATTTTCCGACTGTCGCACTCTCATTTTCACATATTCTTGTAATTTTTGGTTGACCTAAAATTTTTGGTCAAAATTGACCTTTGATCAGTGATATTTACCACGTTTTCCTTGTCACATTGAGAAATTGTATCTCGCGATCCTTATACTCCACCATACAAAACTTCGTATGATTTTGAATACTCTAAAAAAAAAAAAAAAAATATTCTAATAGAACTACTGTACAAAGTTCGCCAGCTTCAATTCGGTTAATTCATGTATTAATTTTGCTATCGGCTGGGTTGACCCTGTGCGCTAGCTGCAAGTCAGTTCAGGATATACATTGTATAGTATGCGATTATAACGCGCAATGTTAATCTACGGAAGCTTAAAAGTGCCATCAATAAGAAAACTTTGCCCCATAAGTTGACATTTTTCAGTAAATTGTTTAGATAACAAGATAAAATCTTATCAAAATCAGAAAAATGTTGGATTGCTCAGTTGCTTTAACTGAGCAATTGAAAAATTTCTGAAAATGTTTAATTGACAATTACTTATCATAGCCTATCTCGTCAATTGGACATTTTTCTGCAAAATGTTTTATTGACAACTTATCATATCTCGTGAACTCAACATTTTTCTGCAAAATGTTTAATTGTTCACTTCATTCTGAATGCTCAGTTGGAATGAAGTGCACAATTGAAAGTTTTTCATGTGAGTGATAAATAGCCCCCCCCCCCCCCCAAGAAAACAATATTAAGCGTGCTAGTAAAAAGCACTGTATTTTTTGGTAATTCACTTTGTCGTCGAATATAATTTGTTGCAAAACAATTTCCCCTTTGTTACATTAACATAGCTTTTGTAGTTAGTAGTCTATGTAGCCTAGAAGCAGATAACTTTACTCAGTTGCTAACTTGCTTAGCCAGAGTGATTAATAAGTTTGTGAAGTGAGGGCCTGTGTACAAATGTATCGAAAAAAATTTCCGCGCGCTACGCGCGCGTTCGACATGTTAATGTTGACGAGTAGTACGGGGGGGGGGGTGGGTACAAGGCAGCAGTCGGAATTTTCTTGCTCCAAAACCCATCCAGTTGGAATTTCAGACACTACACCCCCCCAATCATCAGGCCTTAGCTACGTCCCTGATCTTGGGTATATACTTTTCTAAATAGCTAGTTATGTGAAATGTATGAACTACAAGCAGGAATTTAGGATAGTTACAGAGGTGCTTTGTGCACTTTTCTTTCCCCTTCACATATTTATAAATCAATCTCAGGTCATCTACAGTACCAAGATAAAGGAGAATGAAAGTTTGACTGTTCAAGTTGCGTGGGCGCTGTAATATTATCTTTTCTCTGGTTGCCCAAACAAGCAGAATCGTCACGAAGCAGTCTGTTCCGCAATATTTGGAAACACTGCAGCAACTGCAGCTTCCATATGATGTCATCGAATCCCTGGTGGATATTTTTGCCAATTTGTAATATACTTATTTTTAGACATTATTCGGAACACGAGCACTTGAACATGCACAATCAGCTGTTAGTTTGATCATTAAGCAACAACGTGCTGTACATACTACATAGCTAAGCCTCGTTAGCCTAGGCTTGAATGTTACAGACAACAATAGGTTGTTAATGTAGACTAATTTTGCTGCATTCGAATGTTTGACATATTTGTAATATTATATTTTCTAGGGATCGTAACACATGATTACATTTTGTAATGGGTTTTTTATGTTTAAGGCTATACCATATTTCTTTGGTTGAAAATTGGGACACTGTGTCAGTACTAACATATGGATTAAACGATGCTATACCTAACTTAGTGAAGTAACTGTTATATATCAACAAACAGCTATGTACATTAACGTAAGTGTTAGTGCTAATGCTTAAACTATGCAGCCCCACGTTATACGTCACATCTTTTCCTGCCAAGCTTGTGGTGCTAATAAGCGGCCACCAATCAGGCTTCTATGTTGACAACAGTTGCATCACCATGCGTTGCAAATAGGTCACGTATAGTGATGCAAAGTGCATGTGACTACATGTGACACAAGGCCATGTTTTTAAAGGCCTTCATATGTTATTAATACAGTTGGTCTGTTACTGGACTTGATGCAGGTTATGACGAACCCATCTGCCTGTATTGTTTATGTAGGATAAATGGCAGCAGATAAAGAAATCTCATAAATGTTTGTAAAATATTCATTGAATTTCTGAAGATGCAATAAATCCAACATACCACACCACACCACACACCATGGAGGATTTAACATACTCTGTATGCTACATACTCTGTGATTCATGTAGGATATGTGATTCATATAAGTTAACGCCAATGCCTTTCAATCATAAGGTCCCCAGTTTGAGTCACTCCAAGATTAATGTATGTCGTCCAGTTACAGAGTTGTTGATAATTGACAATTCATAATCATGGACGTTAAATATGAATGTAAGAGACTGACTTCGGTCAGCTTGCAGCTTTGATAAGCCAATGAGGCTTCTTCGCGAGTTCCTGCTTGCAAGGAGGATCTAAAATACATACATACACACATATAGCTGTAGCGTTTAGTGCTAATTGTGTTGAAGTTGACATACAGTGTAATTAAATTTAGTTAAAGGGGTTGAATGATGTTGAGTCCTCATTGGCACCTGAGGGCTTCGAGTGTATCTCAATGTTATATAATGTTCAATATACAGTCTAAGCTAAACACCTTACAGGTCTACAATTTCACAAACAGTTTCATCTTTATCTCAAAAGTTTCGAATATATTTTGTGGAAAACAACTCAGAGAATGCTTGTAATTAATGGATCAGAATGGGCAATGATACATCAATATTTCATTTTTTCTTAATTGAAATTGTAGTGAAAATGTCCCATGGCTTTAAAGGAAAATGGCATTTCCTTTGCAGGCATTTGCTCAGGGATATTTGAGTGCCAGTTGTACTTGTGTGGTGGGGTGGGGGGAGGGGTGTAAGGGTGGAGATGTCCCCTCCCCTGTAGGAAGTTTTTGCAAATTAGAAGTATGTTAGATGGCAAATGGTGCTACCTTTTTTTCCTATTCTGGAGCTACCTTCTGTGCCAAGTAATCACCCATATTTCAGTAATTGTAATCTTTATTAAAATAAATCATCAAAAATAGTGCTAGGCACAAACGTTTCAAAATAAATACTGTTTGTGCTAGACGGCATTCAGAACTGCCTGGTGCATCCGTCCGCCCCCGTCACCTCCCCCGCCCGCCCCCTCCCCCGCCTGGTGTGAGCACATCCCGGCTTTCTTTTGAGCAACAATTCTGGTCACCTTGTTAGATAAAGACCTTTACTGAGCACCTCGTGTTGGATATCAGTGTTATCGGACTCTTTTGGGGAAAAAAAGAACATATTTCCCTCCTAAACAGTTTGATGTGTGAGATTTTTTAAGTATAAGAAAAATTGCAAACAAGTTATTTCTAAAAGTTTTGGCTCTAAGTTTTATTGTTTCGATGTTACGAAAAATGATCATTTCATCGACATCACTGCAACAAAGCATATATTATTTAATTTCAGCCCTCTCAGAATCGGTCATTGAAAAAAAACGTATCGAAAGCAGATGGTAATTAATGAATCTCGTGAAGGATTCATTAAGAATCCGATTCTCCGTATGCCACGTAGCTTCTTTCAGCTGACGTACCTGTCTGGGGAAGAAAAACAAAAAAACAACCACTAGTATCAAAACACACGACTGTGTCTACTTCATAGTTTGATGGAATTATGTCGCAATAGTGAAATGTGTATATTTAAGAAACTCTCATTATTACATGACAAATGGAAAGAAGAGAAAGAAGGTAACGTTTCGGTGACCGTAGCTTGCAAAATATCAAAACAAAAACCAGTCTGATATAACTACATGGTTTTATTGTATGTACTGTACTTTCATGCAGGTTTGAGTGCTTGCTTCCTTCCACCCTCGAGGGTTTGGGATACCTGGAATGTTCTCACCTAGCGCGATATCAAAAGTTAAAAATAGATCAACAGGATTTGACAGGTGTGCAGTAGTGTGCAGCAGTTAAATGCATGATTGTGATTCCTTGTGAGTCTGTCTACTTATGGCAATCATTTCAAAATCGGTTTCATAATACCAGTGTTTTTTTTTTATATTTTTTTTTTAAGGAAAGCATTGGGGTGGGGTGTGTGTGTTGGGGTGGGGGGGGGTATGTAGATTAGTTGAAAAGTTGAAAATGTTCTTGCCTCTCGATTAAAAGTAAAAAAATAAGTCAATAGGCTCAGAGTGCTCTGCAGTTATCTGCATTTGAAGAATGTTAGTGTAAAACTGACCAGTCAGTTTTACTCTTGTTCTCTCTAATAGGGCTGGTTATTTCAAAAACCATATTAGAAAATAGGTTTCTACATTGTTTCACATAAGGAGTAGGAAAGGGAGAGGATGAGAGGTATAAAATAACTGTCAACATTATTCCATATTGTAAGTATGAATGGTGTGATTGTTCTTGCTTTTCAGTCAAGAGTTTAAATAAAGGAATAAACTTTTAGATGACTGTTCAGTAAATATTCAGTAATTGTTTGAAGTGTTCGAAGAGAATATTTTCTTGTCAGTCTTGTCCTATTTTGCTTCATACACCCAATATATACATAGCATTGTCAACAAGGGTTTACTTTTTGTTTGATATAGGGAAGGGGTGGGTAGGTTAGGTAGGTAGATGTGGTGAGATTGGTATGTGAGTTGTAAACATTGTTATGAAAGGAATAAATAATATAGATGAACAGTCTTGCAGAGGTTCAGTATTTAGTAGAACTTTGTCTGTGTTTGGTCAATGTATATTCCTGTCGGTCTGTGTGATCTTGTTCCCTGTTAGAGCTGTTGTGTCCAAAATTGTTTTTAACAAATAGCAATTTTTAAGATTTTTTCACATATTGAAGAAGGGGAGGGTGTGGGGGGGGGTATATGTTTAGGAACTCAGGAGTGAAAGGGAACTTTTGTTTCCAGATGGAAAGGATGCCTTGGCATTTCTTGTGCAATATTCCATGAACAATCCCCCCACCCCCCCAAAAACTTTTCTGCTGCTTGATAACTTTATTGAATATGATCAAAGAATCTTTAGTGGAGACTTTTACAAAATTTCTCTGTTTTTGTTACTTTTTTTATTCCCATTTATGTGTGAAATTGAAAGAAAAGTATCTGAAATGAGTAAACAAAAATTGAATTGAATTGAATAAAGCATGTAGATACAGTATGAAATCATTTGAATTGAATGTAAAATTTATGTATGAAATACATGGGAATTGTGAATTGAGTGAAAGTTTTATATATGATGTCAAAAGTTGGGGAATAGTTCTCTTCAAAGTTAAGATCTCTGAAATGAAAAATATTGTGGTATTTTTCCCTTTTTAATATCTATAGCTAATATCAACAATATTTGTAATTTTTTCCCCCTTGCCGTTTTGATTTGGTTATCAAGCCTTCAATGTGTTTTTACTGATAAACAATTCGGGAAATGAAGTTCCCTTTCGACTAAAAATAGCTGACATATTTTTCTTACATTTAAAATAAATTCAAAATGATACTGTCTGTTTGTTTAAAATGATTTAAAGTCTCGTGTGGGAGTAGGTTTCAGTCCAGAAATAACTGCACATCTAAAAATAGCTTTATGATGTCATTTCCCACACATGTGTTTCAGACAGCGTCTGCTTAATGCCCAGCCAAGTGTTGCTCTGTACTTATAACAAGTGATAATAGCATCAAGGAGTTAATGCAAAATGTATTGATTGAATAGTTGTAAGATTATGTTGACTGTTGAAAGAAAACATAATTATAGCAACAACAATAAAAACAAGATGTTAAGTCTATGCAAAATACAGTGTAAGTTTAGTATCATTTTGTAATTATGATTTAATTATTAATAGATTCACACCTTTTAGTCTTGCTTTCCCAAAATGAGTTTATTCTGTAGATAATAGTGAAGTAGAGATCATCCTATCATGTGGGTAGCCACATCAAATGAAATTTGAAAAAGGAACATAAAAACAGAGGACATTTTGAGAGTGAGTTGTTCATTTCCATTAATGTGTGTGTTTGTTTATGTTACACAGCTTGGTACACGTAGAGAATAAATATTCTACTGGTAGTATCATGTAACACACACTCAACAACTGAGCCATGTGAAATAAAATAAACTTCACTGCTGTTTGAGCTGTGCCAGGGCTAATCGAATACTGGCAGTATGAAATAACTTCAGCCTGTTTTAAATTTTATGAAAGCTTCGGAGAGCTAGGCTAGTACTACCTACCTTACTTCCCCTTCCCCTTCCCCCCCTTCTCTCTACCAACCTGTTTGACCTTTCTTTTGACTCCCTTCGTATAGAGCTAGGCTAAAAGGCCTATCGTAGATAGTTATAACTTGTAACAGATTGTGAGAATAAGGAGGTTGAAGCAGGTACTGTACACCTGATTAGTAAAGAAAACAAAAACTCTGTACCTACCGTCCCCTTCCCCCCCCCCCCCACCACCACCGGCCCACTTCTCTCTACCAACCTGTTTGAACTTACTCTTGACTTTTCATTTTACCTGTGACTCATTAAAAAAAAAAAACACACAATTTCTTACATTCCACATGTTCAACTGCTGCTAGCAACCCTTATATATATGTGCCTTTTGGCACACTAATCTAAGAAACCTTCAACCTGGGGTGCCTACAAAGTGCCAGAGATACCTGGTAGAGCCCTGGTTTTACAAACCTTTTTTTGTTTTTTCCTTTTTTTCTCTTTGTTTTTGAGCCCCATGTTGTGATTTCCCTGGGTTAGCTGCAACTATATAACTTTCTAAGGCCTCAATATCAACCAATATATACACTGTGGTATAAATTGATACATAAACTGTACAGGAACTTGAGTTCTTTTTATTTGACTGCAGTTGGTTTGCCCAGTGAATAAATGTTATCAACAGCACACAGACACACACGCACACACACACACAAATTTGTCAAAACTTGGGAGACAAAATCACTGTGTGACATGTACATGAACTTCATTATCTGATTCCATCCAAATCATAGTCTGCCGATCTTATGTTCTGTTTTCTTCTACCTGGGTCTCGACCAATCATAGAGCTTCAATGGCCACTGATAGTTTCTGACTTTCTGAAGCAAGAGGCTACAGTCGACCTACTATAGCTTCTTATTTGAGTGGCTGATAATAGTATATGAACTATCAGAGCAGAGAAAAATATGTACAGTATACCATTCCATTCCATCCCAACCTCCATCTCCACCCCCACACCACCCCCTCCTTTTAACCAACCTTTTGACCCATCCTCAACCATCTTCCTCAAGCATTTCTGTTACTTTTCTATTTAAACATAAAATTGATTTTCCTTGTACTCTGCTAGTTGACAACCCACCTACTCATTGTTTTGTGAAAAAAAAAAGGTTAGTAATTACCAACAACCAGGTTATTTTTGGGCTGTTGAATTAACATCCTTGTTTTGCTTTCACTTTCGTGTGGCACTATTTATGTCTGTTTATAAATGATTGTGTTAGACTTTTAATTATGAACTCAATTCTATTTTTTGATATTTGTTGGTATTGAACATTCACTCTCATAGCTAATTACGTAACATCCATAGTGAATGTTTGTTAGAGGCTCCGGAGATCATTTCAAACCATACAACCCTGAAATATTATTAGCTTTACTGATAATCTTCATTCTTTGATCCTGACCATGAGTTGTTTTGTATTGTTTGTCTATATAAATTGTACATCCATGTTGTACATTGGAGAGTTTGCCTGGTTATTGTTAAAGAGATTGCCTGGTTAACTTTAGAGAGTTTGACTGGTTATTGTTAGAGAGATTACCTGGTAACTGTTAAAGAGTGCCTGGTTAACTTTAGAGAGTTTGCCTGGTTACCAGTAGAGAGTTTGCCTAGTTACTGTTAAAGAGATTGCCTGGTTAACTTTAGAGAGTTTGACTGGTTACTGTTAGAGAGATTGCCTGGTAACTATAAAGAGTGCCTGGTTACTGTTAGAGAGTTTGCCTGGTTACCAATAGAGAGTTTGCCTAGTTACTGTTAAAGAGATTGCCTGGTTACCGTTAAGAGATTGCCTGGTTACCATTTAAAGAGATTGCCTGGTAACCGTTAAAGAGTGCCTGGTTACTGTTAGAGAGATTGCCTGGTTAGCATTAGAGAGTTTGCCTAGTTACCAATAGAAAGTTTGCCTGGTTACCGTTAAAGAGATTGCCTGGTTACCGTTAAAGAGATTGCCTGGTTACCGATAAAGAGTTAGCCTGGTTACCGTAAAAAGATTGCCTGGTTAACGTTATTCTGTGTAACATTTGCTGTAAAATTATCTTCATTTATAAAAGTTGATTTCTAAGGTCATTTTAACCACACCCTGATCCATATGTTACTGTAAGTTCTCTGTAACTTGTTCCGGTTTTTAGTAAGTTAACAACCGAAGGATAGACGATTACAGTAAGTCAGAGTGATTATAAGTAAGAACTAAAGAGTGACTTTGTTTTGCTTGATAATGTAGAAAAATAGTAGTCATTCTTGTTGATAAGGGTCTGAATAGTTCACTGAAAGCTGCAGGTCTATTATAGGCCAGCATTCCACAAAATTTAATGTAATGTAATTAAAATCTTATATAGCGCACTACGCGCGATGGATCTGTGCGCTTGACAAACAATCTAGAATATACAATGACATAAAACAGTAAATACATAAAACAGTAAATACATATGTCAAATACATATGTCATATACATATATACAGGAATATGAGATCCAAAAACGATTAAAAGCACTGGTGAAGAGTAAAGCGATAAAACAGATTGACTACAAAATCTACAATTTAAATGCTAAAAAAGTTATCATTGAAAGTCTAGCTTTCACAGAATAATCAGTTATCCTGATGGCAAACCAACCTCTCTGAGTCATTTCCTGAAACAACCAATCAAATTTGCCGGAATCAAAGGTAGTTACTACCATAAAACAATGTGTTATATGTGTTATATAGTGTTATATAGTAAACTGTCTATATACACGTACTACTGTACATACTGTACATACATACTGTACTGCGGTTAGGCTTTCCATTTACAGTGTGGAATATTGGTCTTGCCTTAGCTTAGTACTGGAAGCATTTTGAATTCCTGCTTCTGGAAAACAAATTTCAAATTTGATATGTTTGGACCAGTTTGAAGAGAGTTTTAAACATTATAGTATGCATTTGAGGGCTGGAAACAAGTAGGGGAGCCCCGAGAGACAGTCAACCATTAAACAAAGACCACAGGTAGAGAGGGGAGTGGGGAGGGGAGGTGATGAAAAGAGGTATGTCTCCATATACCTCAAGTGGAAAAAGCCAGTTTCAATATATATGGTAACTAATCATAATACTGTTACTAACTATAGCTTAAGCTTTGTTGTTAATTTAAGGTTTCTTGAAACCATCCTGGTCCAGTCTTGTCATCTTGGTTGTTAGACATATTTGTTTGGGAGACATTTTTGGCTGAATTGTAAGATCATCATAGCTAGCAAATGTTCAGGACATAAATGATATAGATCAGTAAAATCTTTTTCCTTCCAGTGAATGATGAATTATGATCAATTTTGAATTTGAACCATTCAAGCCTGGGCTAGGTTATTAAAAAATCTTATAAAACAGGGTCTTTGCAGGAGATGACCTTCACTAGTTGCATTACTTTACATATACCATGGAAATAGTATGATTGAAAACACATATATATGAGAGTTTCAAGAGAAATTCAACCTAAATTATCAGAAAAAGCAACAAATAAAAAATACATTTTTAGATGTGAAATGGTGCATTCTGCGAAATAATTCGGCCATAAATTAGGTCAGATCTATAATTAGGTGTATGCAAAGTAATGTGCCAAAAATGTGACCTTAATGATTTTTGATGTGGGATGGGTTGGAAAGGTGGGTGAGGTTGAGGGTTGCAAATCCCACCCCCCTCCCACCACACACACCCCAGCCCCATCCTACGGATCAATACCTCATTATAGCAGGTTTTTAGCTTAGTGGACAGTTTGACCATAAAGTTTAGCAAAAACTTAACAAATATGAAGTTATATCTGTATGATTTCATGGTTGATTTTGTTCACAAAATGAAGGTTTCTCTGTGAGTGATAAATTTGTGTGGTTTGGACTCCAAGTAGTCAAAATTGCATGTGTTATTATTCACGTGTACAGAATATGTTTGAAAATTCCAAGTTTCTCAATTGTACATCATATTGTCGGAAATTGGGATGTTCAAATTATAAACTAATATATTCGTTAAGGCTTTACTGTACTGTGGGATAACAGACCACGTAGTTGTTTCCATAACAACTCCCTGAACAGACAATTCTCAAAATCAACACAAGCTGCTGTCACATATTTAAAGAAATTTTGAAGAAAAAAAATTGTCGGAATCAGATCTGAACAGGTGACCCCGAATAAAAATGACAGGAGGAGGTAACTATAAATAAAATGAAACTGGATTCACTTCTTGTCAGCGGGGAAGAAGACCAAAAAAAAAAAAAAAAAAAACCAAATTCCACCTGACAGGAATGCATATAATTTCCTTCAGAGATCTATTTTAAGTCATCTCGTTACTTCCTGACGATTTTAACCACATCAGCTTTTTCAGAGAATATTATACAATAACATGATTTTATTTCTGGATTATGATATCCTCGGACATTTCTAAACCTTTCCAGGGGAAGTCTTATCTGTCACATGTTAAGACTATCATTTTACTGCACTGGATGGAGATCATCGTTGAACCGGACGTGATTTGTTTCCTGAAGATATGCGGTAGAGACCCAAAGACGGAAACGATGTTTATTGAACCCTCTCTCTTTCTCTTCTTTGATTTTAGTTGATATACTGATCATGACAAACCTACACATCGCTCCTTATTGTACTCTGTCAAATTTTACCCACAAAGTCGCCTTTTGCATTCATCTTTGTAACTTGACTTTGAATTGAATGTTTTAAGTGTTCACGTCGTTCAATAGCGTAGAACAACGATTTTTTCGTCTTTAAGAATTTTTGGTGGTGTTACAAAATTCCATGGTAGTTTTTTTCAATTAGTGCTGTTTCTCTTCCAAATGGGTAGAGTGTCTGGCAAATGCCTCTTTTAAGTCACAATTATTATAAGACCTTATTTATGGAGCTGGTCTTTCAGTTTTTCATTTCCTACAAATCTGTTAATAAAAAATTCTAATAATTTTATTGAAAGTTTATTCGTTGTTTTGTTGTTGTTTTTTATGTTCTCAACCTCTACCACGACAACAACAATAAACACTAAAGTATGAAATTTGACACGTATGATATTGTTATAGCCGAGTTTATCATTCTAGTATCATGACTCATTATGCTAATTATAGCTACAGGCAATATAGTAGCTAACTTACTGAGTATCACCTTACAGTTTCAAGTGCACTCTCCAACTTCAATTTTGAGACAACACTGTTATCCCTCTTGAAGTGAACTCCATTGTCTCAACAAAGATGTATATTTTAAAAGTTGCAGAAGTTTTTCCCTCCCCCCCCCCAAATTGCAAAAAAAAATAACAAAATGTATAGCTGTAGGCCTGTGACCAACTTATTTCTCTGTTGATGATAACAATGTGACAAACAATATCTGAGTTCATAAATATATTTTTGACATCCATTGATACTGTCTACTTTGTCCCACAACATTCCTTAGTTAATTCTTCTACTGATGACTAATTTATTTTTCGTGTTTTTGCAATATCCTTCCAAAGACTGGTTCACCACAATAAATGCCTTTGTAGTGTCTAGTATTTTATAACACAATCAATTCAATAGCCAGGAAGTTTCCAGAAGCAGTGAAAGCACCGTAGAGTCTGAGCTCACAGTACAGCTGTAGCAGCATTTTACTTTCAAATCAATTTTGTTGTTGGGGTTCATGGATCGTTCAGAGCCGTTTTCGTTTTGGCGCCGTAAAATCAATCCTGCCTCACACGTGTATGTAGGACAATGTAGACACCTTAACCTGCTATCCCGGAGCGAGCAATTTAAAAGTTCATGTCCACCGAATAGGAATATAGGAAGGACGTGAACGGTGAGGGCCAAGAGAATTTTCCCATCTGGAGAAAGCCTGACACACTTTCCCATTTTGAAAACTATTAAAACAACTGTAGAGGTCGTACACAACAACGTGTGTGTGGGAGCAGGTGGGGGGGGGGGGAATCATCCACTTTCCCTTCACCTCCATGGCTGTCAAAAGAAGTGAGGGAAAGAGCAGTTTCAAAATATTTGTTTTCCTGTGTGTACACAAATTAGCAATTTGCTGGCTTGTGAGTTGGTTACATGGAAGTATTGTATTAATATATTAACCTACATTCCTCAGATATTTCTGCCTTTGAAAGAAAAGGGGAGAAATATGGAGAAGCTGAATGAGATTCCTATTAAACCGAAATAGTTTTTGATATTATGTAATATTTTAACATATATACTCCTGACTCCTGAAAAATTGTTCTTAAAATTCAGGGAACATGGTAAATTGTAGACCAAATGCTAGTAAGAAATGAGCAAACCCTCAGACACGAATGCATAGATGTACGGCAGTTTATTGCCCACAGAACCTTGGTACCTTATTATATATCCTCTAGAACCGTAGTACCTCATTATATATCCTAGAACCTTGGTATCTATATCTTCTAGAACCTTGGTACCTCATTATATAGCTTTTGGAACCTTAGTACCTCATTATATATCTTCTAGAACCTCGGTACCTTATTATATAGCTTCTGGGACCTTAGTACCTCATTATATATCTTCTAGAACCTTGGTACCTTATTATATATCTTCTGGAAGCTATTTACCTTATTATATAGCTTCTGGAACCTTGGTACCTTTTGATATATCTATTGGAACCTTGGTACCTTTATCTTCTGGAAACTTGGTACCTTATTAAATAGCTTCTGGAACCTTGGTACGTCATGATATAGCTTTGAACTGGAACCTTAGTACCTCATTATATAGCTTTGAACTGGAACCTTAGTACCTCATTATATAGCTTCTGGAACCTTAGTACCTCATTATATAGCTTCTGGAACCTTAGTACCTCATTATATAGCTTCTGGAACCTTGGTACCGCATGATATACTGTATCTTCTGGGACCTTGGTACGTTTAATATTCTGGAATCTTGGTACCTCATGTATATAGCTTCTGGAACCTTATTACTTCATTGTATAGCTTCTGGAACCTTGGTACCTTATTATATAGCGTCTGGAACCTTGGTAACTTATTATATGTCGTCTGGAACCTTAGTACCACATTATATAGCTTCTGGAACCTTGGTACCTTATTATATATCTTCTAGAACCTTAGTACCCCATTTTATATCTTTGTTTTTTATCACCAAAAGCATTCAACCTTCAAAACTGCTACACAAAATAAAAAATATTCCCTGCCTGTCACCATCACTCAACACATCCGGGTTCATTGTTATCAAATGACTTTAAAATATGGGTTCAATCATGACATGTAATCCATTTGCCAAATTTGTAGCAAACTGTTATATGAAGTTTTCATTATCATTATTAGTTATTAATCATATTGAAACTCAAAACAAAGTGTTTTCCTGAGGTTTTGTTCTTTTCTTGATCAGTACTAGAAACCTACTGTACTCTGTAGATCAACATTTCTCTGACAAATATTTTACCTCTGAAAAACTATATATACACAGGGATGTGCCCGTGCCGGGTTCTGAATGCCGCCTAGCACAAACAGTATTTTAAACATTTGCGCCCGGCACTTTTGTTGATGATTTTGAACATTACCAAACCAGAAGTTGGCACCAGAATAGGGAAATATAGCATCATTTGCCATCTAAGCATACTTCATTTTCAAAACTTTTCCAAAGGGAGGGGGCACCCCACCATTGAGACCCCTCCCCAGGACGTGGATCAAAAATCCGCCCAGCACTCAGATATTCTTGAGCACATCCATGAATATATTTATATAAAATTCACAAGTTTTGTTGTTTTTCAAGGATGGAAACCAGTATTTCCCATTATGTTTATCTTGAATCATCTCATGACTTATTTTAACAACTCTGACGAATAAATAGAGAAGTTGAATGTGTACTCTGCTTTTATTAGTGTTTGCTGCAACAGTATCAGGTATTCAGGGGAAAACAGTAAATAATTAAATAAATAAAATGAATATCATTGTTACTTTGAACGCATCAGGTGACATTGTGTAATGACGTCTGTAATGATTGTGTAATTGAATAAGTCGTAAAAATAGATTAAATATCCAAAAACACACCTCAGAAGTCTGTGGATTGAATGACATAGTCTGTGTCTGGATTATTAATTTGAAGAAGTACTTATTACACTCGTGATTTGTCTCGAGTTAAATAATGTTTCTTAATGTCTTGTTTCGTTACTATCGAGTCCTGTCTTTGTCTATAGTGTAACATGAGATTGGGGTACATGGCATTTCTGATATAAGAAGTTACAGGTTTATAGAGTCTTGTATCAAGGCCAAGGCCGTCTCGAGCCAGTACAACAGTTAATCCCTGGTCATTGTTAACTTGTGACACCCATTCCCAGCCAAATGTGCACAATTCATACTGTTGCTCTCGGGACACTACGGTGATATAAGAAGTTACAGGTTTATAAAGTCTTGTATCAAGGCCAAGGCCGTCTCGAGCCAGTACAATAGTTAACCCCTGGTCATTGTTAACTCGTGACACCCATTCCCAGCCAAATGTGCACAATTCACACTGTTGCTCTTGGGACACTACAGTGATATAAGAAGTTACAGGTTTATAGAGTCTTGTATCAAGGCCAAGGCCGTCTCGAGCCAGTACAACAGTTAATCCCTGGTCATTGTTAACTCGTGACACCCATTCCCAGCCAAATGTGCACAATTCACACTGTTGCTCTCGGGACACTACAGTGATATAAGAAGTTACAGGTTTATAGAGTCTTGTATCAAGGCCAAGGCCGTCTCGAGCCAGTACAACAGTTAATCCCTGGTCATTGTTAACTGGTGACACCCATTCCCAGCCAAATGTGCACAATTCACACTGTTGCTCTCGGGACACTACAGTGATATAAGAAGTTACAGGTTTATAAAGTCTTGTATCAAGGCCAAGGCCATCTCGAGCCAGTACAATAGTTAACCCCTGGTCATTGGTAACTTGTCACACCCATTCCCAGCCAAATGTGCGCAATTCATACTGTTGCTCTCGGGACACTATAGTGCACCATGTCCATGTGTCCCCTGGGGGAAACACATAGCTTCCCGCTACAATGTGTACACGGTATTAATTTATACGTTACATCTCTGCAGGTCAGCAATTACACACCTGTATGGAGATGGATATAACTGAGATTAAATTTGATCTGAAATGATCTGCTAGTAGATTTAAAGCCACTCATAATTCAGTCTAAACTCTTTCTGATCTGAAAGCCAATTGATCTGAATATGTATTTAGGTCAAAGCCATGCTGTGGCTACTGAGTATTGTACAGTAACTGCATGCATTCTAGAACACTTATCAATAGTATTTATATTATCATGCAAGTCATGCCAAACCATGCCCATAGACTGGGGGTACTGCCTGCTCTACCTAATGAGTTTTTAAAGTTAAAGGAATTCTTTAGTGACAGTGTATTGGGAACATATGAAAAACACTCCATACTTTTTTCGTCGCCACAGTCCTAGTTCGGGGATTTTTCATTTTAGGATTTAGGAGAAGTGAATTTTTGAACCTTGTGCCAACTTACTCTAATATATTTTTGAACAGTGGAGAACGATGAGCGACTTTGACGTCATTGCGGCACTTTGTTTCGGGGGCTGCAGGGACGCTATCATTAGCAAGCTACACTGTAGCGAGGAAAGTTAACATTTCTGAAAATAATATAACTCTTAGATGAAAATTTCCAGGTAAAGTTGCAAGTCAGCAATGTTTTGGAGAGTTAAAACGTTCCAGAATTCCCTAAAATGGTTTTCTTCATAATATGTTTGTTCCAATATTTGTTATTTGAAAGATTGTTCGGATCACAGCCAGACACAAAGTCTGTACACATTCCTGTGTATTGTATCAAGGCCAAGCTTAGAGTGAGATCTTTTGTATTCACATCCGTTTATAAGCGAAGTATGTACACATTCCTGTGTATTGTCTCAAAGCTAAACTGAAAGTGCCGCACTGACATCACGTCTCGACGTACAGTAAGTCAGTGTTAGATTCCAATTTCCTGGCAGGACGGGCCAACATTTCAAGCACTCTATCACAGAAACTAAATTCATCGTAAGGCAATGCTTAGGGCGATACAAAGGCAAAAAATGATATGACCGGAAGGACTGGATCCCATTTTTCACTAAAAAATTCCTTTAACATTATACCAGTGCACGGGTTCATATGTATGTGCATATTAATATTTCATATTGTGTTGTATCGCAGTGTGTAGGACTTGGAAAGCAGATATTTTTGTTTACAGAAATTAAGACACAAACATGACAATGCAGACTTGTTTGTTAGTATCCCAGAAACATTATGTATTTGGTTAATTTGAAGTTATGCTAAGATTAATAATTAAGCTTTTCTCATAAAATAGCCAAATCACCAGAATGTTCAATTACATCAAAGCCCCAACCAAGTATTAATTACCATGTATCCTGGAATATTTTAGTGTTCTGAATGCCATTGTCAACAGATTGTTTTGAGACCTGAACAGTAATTGGGACTTGTTAATGACTTAATGTGTAACCATATCAAAATTAATTTTTATGTTGTTCGTTAATAATTTTATGCTCTTCAATTAAGATCTGAATATCGTCTATCAGTGTTGCAAGCGGACACCGAGTGACACAGATGGGAATTTCCCAATTACAAATAGTTTTCTACTATATCACGAAATGGGTAACCCCTTGCCCGACATATACGCCCTATTTGACGTCTCTTAGCTTAGATTTTAATTTGCCAATTCCTTTCAAGGCATGCAACTTGTTTGATGTCGGTGCAATTAGTTCGCGGGAAAGGTCTTAATAGGTACACGCACCCAGTGCACAGGGAATATCCCTACACAGAAATTGATCTTCTTGTAATAATTATCAATGAGTAGGGGGAGATCATCATGTCATGTTAAAAGGAAAGAATGCTACTGGTCTATCATTGACGTCATTGCAAACATAGAACTTTGCTCTGAGAGAAAGAAAAGTGAGAGGTTGTAGGGAATTTCCCTATAGGAAGTTGATAATTTCTCTTATCTGATTGGTTATTTCTTGGCCTATCTATCCAAGTCCCTTGTAAGGTATGCCTTGTAGCTCTATCAATGATGCCAGCGTGGCAGTTTTGAAGGGGAGGGGGAGGAGGGGTTTGGGTGGGACAGAGACAGGGTGTATTTAGGGAAGATCCCCGAATAGAAAAATTTCCAAGGCTCTTTGTATCAAATTTATTATATTCATAAAGGAAAGCGAGGGCCGAGTATGTGGTTGTGACACCAGAATTGATAATTACATGAAAATCTCACCAGGAAGAAAAATAATATCTATAATAAAAATAATAATAATAAAATTTCAACAAAGTAAGGCAGCAAAGAAACTGAACATTGCAAGATATATTTTACATTTAATTTAACTAGGTCATGTTCTGGTAATGTTTGATTATTAACAGACCTGTAATATCTTGACTTAGTCAAACTGATATTTCAAATAGTGTCAAACTAACCAAGAATTTTGAGTTTTCTAGTTGCATTCTTATATTAAAACCAATGGGACTGTTGTATACCCATTAATTGAGCAAAACGTTAATACATTTCAAACAAAGAATGACTTTATTAGTTTCACTGAGTGAATTCTTCTTCTGAATAATACTCAGCATAGTTGGCACAACTGCTTTGTTTAAAGACGGATTATATTATTTCTGTAGAATATATCAAAACAACAATTGTCTGTTGGATATTTTCTTCTAATGCAGCTTTTTGAGTTGATTCTGATAAATGGTTCTATGCTATTTTATACTAAATTCTCATATCAATAGAGCCCATTGGCTTGACTAGCCAATTTTTATTTTGTTGAAAAAGTGTAGTAAACAGTTCAATTTTTTTGGAAATTTTCATGTAGTTTGTATTAAACTACTACCATACAAAGTGTCTGGACAACAAAATGGTGAAGGTTTGAATCAAGTTCTTTAACTACTTACTCATGAACATTCATTTAGTGGGCAAAATCTAATAATAATTTATATAATTGAGTAATACCAGACAGGTTTGGAAAAATTTGCCGGCTGAACTCGAAAGCTGCTTTAAGCTTCTTCTTGTTCTTCGTGGTATCACCCGTCATTTATGACGTTATATAACTAACAAACTGGTTGTCAAGATTGCTATTTTTGTCCCCCCTTTCCCCCTCCTACAGATGATTCTCTCTTGCAACAAATTGAGACGGCTAGCTCTCATTCGTCAGAGGCGGCTAACCTTGACGAACTTCTCAACAAACCAGGAGGAGGTGGAGAATTGCTGAGATACGCTGGTAAGAAATTTCAACCTAATAGCGTCATCGGAAGAGCTACATGCTTGGAGATCGGGGACACTGGCTGGAGGGGAGGGAGAATTAGTGGGGGGGGGGGGCATTGATGAGGTCTGTAAGAAGAACAAAATAGTGCTAGATTCAAAAGTAGCACTTGATACTAGCCATAATAAATTTGAGATACCTCTGCCCTTAAGTGAAGTTTACGTGGCAATGGGTCGCTGGCGTAGCCATGGTGGGAAGGGACATGGGATGATTCCCAATTATTTGTCTTGCCCTAACCCTCCCCCCTCCCCCCTCCCCTCCTAAAGAAAAATGTCAGCCACATCTTTTTCATTTTGAAAAGATATGGTGCTTGCTTCCCTAGATTGAAAAGCTTTCCCCCAATTCCCCCTCCCTAAGAAATGAAACTTGTTGTGCATTTGTTAAATTTACTCAGAAATCATGAAAAGCCAAAGAAGCTTACCAGATTCATGTTGTACTGAGAGATATATGTCCATGCTCTTGTCAATGATTTTTAAAGCCTACAGTATATCTTGTAGATATAAACTGCTATGTCACCGCTGTAAATACTGTATATGTTTCTATGTGTAAAGACCAACCATGCAAAACACCTTGAATGTATCATGTTTACATGGTTGGTACAGATCTCACAGAGAACCATAATACAGTACTTGGTGAGTCTCTCGTTAAGATTCTGTAGGCACACCAAAAGGCTCACAATATGTGATCTTGGCTTCAAGCTTATCAAAATTTCACAAACTGATAGCATATATTTTTCATGTGTATATGTCGTTTTTATAGCAACATTCATATTTGCAGATCAGCCACATATTTGTTGACTTCATCAACATGAATGTGAACATATATACTTTTGATGTGGAAATATCATCCCTCAGAACATTATCATATCAGTGAGATGTGCTTCCTCCCTTTTGTAGGAAATGTGTGAAACATTTAAAAAAATAGCTTTATGTTTCCACATAAGCATAGGGGGATTCCCTGTTACCAACAATCAGAAGTACTTAAGTTGCACAGGGAAAAGTGATTCCTTTTGAGTTTACATTTTAAACTGTGTCGTTAATAAATCATGCCTTCCCTTTTTTCCACCAGGGTTAGCTTTTGCTGGAGTTGGAGGGGCATTAGCAGTGGGGATGTCATACCTCGCCCTCAGTCAAGACTGACCTCAACTGACCTCAACTCAAAAAAAGATGGATGTACAAGAAAGCCATTCTGAATTGCATTTTAACATAAAAGAGGGTTGTCAGATCTGCATGGATAATAGAAAAAGCTAAAAGAGGAGCATAGAATAAATTACAATATATGAATGAAGAAAGGAACACAGGGATCATGAGCACAGCATAGATAACCATGTATGAATGAAGAAAGGAACACAGGGATCATGAGCACAGCATAGAAAACCATGTATGAATGAAGAAAGGAACACATGGATCATGAGCACAGCATAGATAACCATGTATGAATGAATAAAGGAACACAGGGATCATGAGCACAGCATAGATAACCATGTATGAATGAAGAAAGGAGCACAGGGATCATGAGCACAGCATAGATAACCATGTATGAATGAAGAAAGGAGCACAGGGATCATGAGCACAGCATAGAAAACCATGTATGAATGAATAAAGGAACACAAGGATCATGAGCACAGCATAGATAACCATGTATGAATGAAAAAAGGAACACAGGGATCATGAGCACAGCATAGATAACCATGTTTGAATGAAGAAAGGAACACAGGGATCATGAGCACAGCATAGATAACCATGTTTGAATGAAGAAAGGAACACAGGGATCATGAGCACAGCATAGATAACCATGTATGAATGAAGAAAGGAACACAGTGATTATGAGCACAGCATAAATTACCATGTTTGAATGAAGAAAGGAACACAGGGATCATGAGCACAGCATAGATAACCTTGTATGAATGAAGAAAGGAACACAGGGATCATGAGCACAGCATAGATAACCTTGTATGAATGAAGAAAGGAACACAGGGATCATGAGCACAGCATAGATAACCATGTATGAATGAAGAAAGGAACACAGGGATCATGAGCACAGCATAGATAACCATGTACGAATGAAGAAAGGAACACAGGGATGTTAATCTAAGGTATATTCCTGTGGCAGACAATTATATGAAGCTTACAGGGAAGAGGGAAATATGACACACTAGTAGCCTAAAATCTTCATTTCACTAACTCATTGTTAAACCCTGAAAATGGTCATTTCTTGAGGGATTATAAAGCCCTACCCTTTCCCCAGGAAATGGTTCGTAGTTGGTGATCTGTGAAATCGTCATGGCAAATGTTATTTAAAGTGAGTTACCTGCCCGTTGTAATTTTAATGTACATTTCCAGAGTTTTTAAATGAGTCATTTCATTTTGCGGTCAAGTCTTAGTCATTACCAGTGATATTTCAGGCTGAAACCGAGTCATAGAGTCGTCTCACTCTCTTTATCTCTATGGGAAAAAAAGTGACATATACTCATTTTGAGTATTCACGTCAAGTTTGAACTTAAGGGACTCGCATCGTCACTCGTTACGACACGGTAGATTATTTCTCCCTGAAATCTGATACCACTGGAATGTTTGCTCAGTGGCAATGAATTTCAGACTTCATGGAAATACTAATTTTTTTTTTTTTTTTTTTTTTTTTTTTTTTTGTGTCAGAGGATTATATATGCATTCCTTCAATGAAGAAATGATCTCTATGTTATAAAAAAAAAACCGAAAACATTACCAGTTGAGTTGGTGTCATGATTTTTTTATTATGCTCTGCCATTGCCAGACTTATTGATAAATGACATGATTTTTATGCAGTGACTCAAACAGTTTACACTGAACATTTTTGATATGATCCAATTTATGCCACAGGATTGTCCCTTTAAGGGTCTAACCGCAAGATTCTGTCGCTTTTATTATTGTATATAATAGCAGGAAGGACACCGCAGGCATTTGACAGTTTGTCAATTGGAGATGAATTTTATTTTGAGCAATCAACCACTTCAACATATATATATATCATTATGAAAAGTTGTAGCCTACTTGTAAAAGGAAATGTAATAAGGATAGAGGTATCAAATAGGCTTAAACCTGTAAGTGCAATAAACAGAGGATTTGGGGGGAACATTCCCCAATCTGTAATTAGTTAAAAGTTTCATTTTGCTTTTTAAATCTTGGACTTATTTTGCATGCTTGTCAGCATTCATATGGCGTATTTAAGTACCAACAAGGTTGGTTAATGTTATGGTTAAATATTATGTGGTATCAGAGAAGGTATACAGACATGGAATTTATGGGAAGGATAAAGTAATGAAGTTTGGGAAGAAACATGTTGGATGGTCTAGTTTATTCAAACCTGTAAAATACAGTTCCATAATTTGTAATTTTTATAATGTTGTAGAGAGTGATAGGGGAAGGGAAGGAGCTTGGGAGGGCAGGGACAATGTGCTTATAAGTTTAGATAACTGTGTGTATCCCACAAATTTCTAAAAAAAAACTTATTTTGGAATAGGAGGGAATTAATTCCACAACAGAAACTGATGAAGGTGTATCACACTTATAAGAAGTGTAGAGGAGATTCTGAAAAGTTTGCAAAATAATAAAATAAATCTCTGAAACCACAAATTTGGCAACTTTTTTAAGTCAATTATTCTGTAAGCATCTATTGTGGTAATCCATTACATGCTTGCAGGTAAATTTTCCCTTCCCCTATCCCAGCCCCTCTTGAACCCCATCCCTACCCCATTCCCTTCCTCTTAGCATCAGGCATAGGGTTGATAGAACAACAATGATCTGAGCATCCAATATTTTATACAGAGTTCTCAGGTTGATATGTTGGACTGAAATTAAACCACTATTATTGTAGTGTGGTAATGTCCAAATTTGGGATTTGTCACTTTCTATTTGGGAACAGGAAACCTGCTGTAATAAAGACCTGTATTGGGTAATAATACCACTTGGCTTTTATCAAATATGATGTCATGTTTGTTAAAGTTCATATATTTGGCAGGTCTGTAAAAAATTGTTGGAAACAAAAAGTGCAGACGACTTCTTAAATCAAATTCAAATGATGCAGCATATGTAACTTGCATCGTACTTCAAAACGTCATATTTCAATGGGAATATGATCTGTGCGTTGATATTTCTGCTGTATTATTTGAACAGACACTTCCTCGAGGGTGCATAGATGATTTTCGATTAAGTACGGTGCTACATTGAGCTCTACTTCGATTTGACCTTCTGCGTAACCTTTCATTCACCCTGTCGGTAACCTCTCTGTTCTCAAATGATTGTTTAAATAATATTCTTCATCACCATAACCCTTTCCTTGCATCCGCTTTAGTCGCGATACCATTTCCGTTGACAGGAAATTTCATGAAAGCAACCTAATCTCTTTCCTCAAAATTAAGAATAACTAGCAAACGAAAACTGCAACTTACTTTCCGCTCTTCTCGGCATCCATTCAAGGTCACTAAGAGGTCAACTAAGAGGTCACTGATCGACTTTGGTGATGCTGTTCATGAGAATCCTATCGTCTGTTAACATTCTTGGACGATTACAAAATGAACAAGACGAGGTAAAACAAAGTACCCTTTGTGAGGAGAATTAGTTTCAATAGGGCTATAGAATACACTGTTGAATACTATATATAGAATACAATGTAGAATACACTTTTGTCCTGTGGGGTTTCAAATGCAGACAGAGAACAAAATCATCTTGTTCTTCAAGGGGAGAAAAAACACCAGTTCAGTTATATTAAAATTTCTTTCTTGTTTTAATTTTGATGGCAGGTTTTGCGGGGAAAACTTTATTATTGGCAGGCAGGGGGCGGCCAATTTTGTTTTGATAGATGGCAAGAAATGTTGTTTTATGAAAGGAAATATGGTACATCTTTTGGTGGAATGTAAAAAAGGAAATATGGTACATCTTTTGGTGGAATGTAAACTGAATAACAAGATTTTCATGACATAGACTGTAACCTTGCATTTACTCTTGGCAATCCAATGCGGTGTTGCCAGAACTTTAGAAGTTTAGGGGGAGGAGAGCAGCTTTGGGAGGGGCACGGAATGCTGGTCATCATTCAAGAACTTATTTCAGCTTCCAGCAGAAATTGTGGGGGGGGGGGGGAGGAGGGGGAAAGTAATAATACTATATTCAGTAAGTCAAAAAGTTATGTATCTTCCTACCTTAGGGTATGTGGGGGTGGGGAGGGGCATGGTAAATTTCATTTGTGATTAGGTGGCACCTAACAGTTTGAGCCGTACATTCCCCCTCCCCCATGGTGTAATGCGGGGATTCCACCTTTTCATGGCGAGGAGTGACAAACTAGTTTCGATTCAGTTCCGCCACAGTATTTGCAGTAGGCCTTAAAGACTGTGAAGCGATTATTTATTATCTCTCTAGGCACTGCCCAAGAAAAGAAACTACTTCCTTTGACTAACAAATTAACCCAAAGTTCATTTGCAATGTATTGTATAGTATTACCACCTTCCCCCCCCCCCCAATAAAAAAATTGAACAAAAAGTTATCCAGGTCAGAAATGGGTCCCTGGAATTATCGGAAATGGTAATATGATATTGGATGATATATATATACCAGTGTCTCTTGCGGATTATCAACGAAAAAAGTTTGGCACTGTGACATTTTGAATTCATTCCAAAGAGCGAGCACTCACTGTGTTTAAACCACCTAGTTGTCTTACAGTACAAGACTACGAAGCGGGTACAAAAGGTCTTCAGTTTAATGCTATTGAATCTACGTGATTGCATTTATCAACATGTGCCTGTGAGTCAGGCTTTATAAATGAGCATAATTACATTTTTACTCCAAAGAATGTTTTAATGTAAACTTGATCACAACATACTGCTACAACTCTGGGATATTTTTTTATATTTTTTTTTATGTGAGTTAGGATATCCTTGTATCTTCTTTTCTCTTAAAGGCTTGTAAAAAGAAAGGTAACTCTGATATCAGTTCTCAAAATTATTGCTAAATTTGATGGAAATCTTTGCATATTTTTGTCTGTGCCCTACTGCACCTTGTGAAAACCTTAATTGTGAAAAACTCACTGTGTTTTAACCACCTAGTTGTCTTACAGTACAAGAATGTTCAAAGCGGGTACAAAAGGTCTTCAGTTTAATGCTATTGAGTCTACGTGAATGCATTTATCAACATGTGCCTGTGAGTCACGCTTTATAAAGGAGCATCATTACATTTTACTCCAAAGAATGTTTTAATGTTAACTTGATCACGACATACTCCTACAACTCTGGGATATATTGTTTTTTTTTTAGTTTTTATATGAGTTAAGTTTTCCTGTATATCCTGGTATCTTCTTTTCTCTTAAAAGGCTTGTAAAAAGACAGGTAATTCTGATATCAGTTCTCAAAATTGTTGCTAAATTTATGGAAAATCTTTGGAAATGGAAATCTTTGCATATTTTTGTCTATTTTATGTGTATTGCTGTGGAAACTTTTCAAATGGTGATAAAGTTTAGTCCATTTAGCTGGTTACCGAATGGGAAAATTATTATCAAATGATTTGATGATCTCCAATCACACCCCCCCCCCCACCCATCATTTCAGTGAAATAATTTTCAGATAAGTTAAGGCCTCTCCCCCCCCCCCCCCCCCGAAGTACACTAGAAAAGCCTGGTTACTGACTTGAAATTGTGTAATGTAATATGATACAGATCTTTAGACTCCATCACAACAAGGACAGAATGCAATGTAATGCAGGGGAAGACAGTGGTGTTGCCAGACATTTCAATCTAGGGGGGCACAGCACTTAATTAGAAGGGCACAATGTTTATTTGTGAATGCCATCCTGGGGGAGGGGGCTAAGGGTCCTAAGATGCAATCTGGTGCTGTATTTTGCAATTTGAAGTAACTTTGTTCTCAATAATTTTTTGGCTTAAGTCTGTCCGATATTTATGTTTTCAATTGAGGCAGGTAAAAAATTTTGTATTTTTTTGAACACTACAAAATCGCATCTAGGGGGGCACCTGGGGGTACACAATTCTTTGGGGAGGGCACGTCCCCCCCAGGCCACCCCTGGGTGATGCCACTGGGGGAAGATATGGGCAGTGTGGCCAGGGGTGCACAGACCTTTCCTTCACTAATGTTTGTGGTACTAAAGTTTAGCTACATACATAACTTTTTTCAAAATATGAAGACACATAGAGGAGAAATTCAGCTTGCACCCTGTGTTGCAATTTCTAACCTTTTAGTAAACTGTTCTTATTCACTGCTTTTTTAGCAGTAATACCCTCCCCCACCCCCTCCTCCCTGTTTCTGAGCCACAGTTATCACAATCGTTAATAACACAATCATGACTAGCTGTGCAAGGGCGTAGGAACCGGGGGGGGCTGGGGGGGCGCCAGCCCCCCAGTGAAAAATGTGGAGGGGCGGAAGTATCATTCCGCCCCCCCCGCTTCGCAAGTCAGAAAACCCCTTTTTCATTTCCAAATGAGAAAAAAATCTCATTTGGAGCACCAAATTGCATCTAAGGCCTGGTGAAAATACAAAATTAAGTTTACAAAATGGAGTGGGTGTTGAAGTGTACTATATTGCACCAAATTGCATCTGAGGCTACCTGGAAATGCAAAAAAATCCAAACGGGAAGGGGGACAACCCCTCCCCTTAAACCCCTCCCCCAGGCCGGCCATCAGTCTTCAGCCCCCCCACTCAAAAGTACCTTCCTACGCCACTGTAGCTGTGTACAGTTCAATGAAACTTGTTAAACATAAAACAAATGCAATTTTCTGGTAAGACTGCCATATAGATATGTTAGCCTAGAAAGAAGAAAAAAACAGCATCAAGTCCAATTGATAGAGAATTTTATTTGTTCAATACTGTATAGAGTCCACTACTGAAGTTGTAAGACCATGAATATATCACACTGGTAAAACTGGTGTAAATTTCACCTCAAATAATAATAGTTTGAATGACAGTTAACTGCCAATAAAAATATTGGCTTCAGTTTATCCAGGTAAATGTCCCTTGAATTGTTTCCTATCCAGTTAAAACAGGTTATTAATCATGATATTTCCCCTCGGCTTCCTTTCCTGGTGTTAAAACAACTTTCCTCCCCCCGTTAGGGTATTTTTTTTTCCCACGATAAAGTCAAAATTTGAATAATGTATTGAAATTTTTGTGGTATAAAATGAGAAGGGCAAATGTGACAATTGTTTGACATTTGAAAATCAAGTAGTATCTATCATGTTATTAGATATTCTGGTTAGTGCTCTGTTACAATCTTCAGATCACAACCTGGCTGGACGACTTTTGAACATTTTTCCAGGAAGAAATCACAGATATATGCAGGCATGCCTGTGACACCCAAAGTACACGAGGTAAACATGCATAAAGTATTGGACTTTACTCTCGAAACGAGGGAAATGACAAATTTGACACGTCTTGCATTTTAATATATTGTTTGTTCTGATCATGTTATTTGAAATTCTAGATCAAGTAAAGAAGAAAGAAAGAAAGAAAATTGATATCGCTACAAGTACGTAACGAGAGAAGAGGGTTTAACTTTTGTCAGAATATCCAGTTGCCAGTCACTAACACTAACGCTAAACTTTTCCAAGAAGGCAACAAAAAAAATGCAGGCAGGCATGCATGCCCTTAACTAGCAGGTCAATACCATCCTTCTAGAGTGAAGCTATCATAAAGCGACTCAGTAGTGAGTATGAAGGCACCTATAATAAACCTAGCTTGGGAAAGATTGCCCAAGAATCTTATCAATAACCACTACTGAGTAGAAAAGGTTGCTCTAAAAAGTTAGGTGGTTTGTAATTGGGACAAAATGTTCAGCTAGCGATGTGGATGTGGTGTTACCCTCTACATATTGGTTGAATTTTATAATTGGGGAAGACTGGTAAGACACCCCCCTCCTCCCCCCTCCCGGGCCATCCCTCACCCCCTGGTCTCACACTTTTCCTTTGTTTAACTTGTTATTTGGACTGTAAAGCTTCATCATGGGGGTTATAATGATCCTAGGTTATAATGGTCCTTGGTTATAATGGTCCTTTGTTATAATGGTCCTTGGTTATAATGGTCCTTTGCTTTATCACAGCAGAATATCCTGGAATTAAAGAATTGTCCCGTCACAGATGTTTGTTGTACAAGAAAATGAATAGCAGAAGACTGACTGGGAAATTAAAGACAATGGCAAAGTGCGATGAAAATATGGCTAGAACGAGAATCGAACCTCTGAGTCACAGACCCAGCCCCCAACCAGAGGTGATCCCTATGTAGCCATATCTTTGCTGGGGAGCGCCAGTCAGAAGCCACAGTGCCTTTGCACACCCGTGGAAACCAGGGTGCACACTCAAATTTTATCCGATGCAACCCAGATAGTGGTAGGGAAGGGTTTTCACTAACATGTGGGAAGTGTCAAAACAATTTGATGTAAATTTTTTTCATTGAATGAATTAATGCTGGAAATTTGTTAAACTGCAACAAAAAATGAGCTTGCTTCTTTTATCTTTCTTTGTAATGTACGTTGTCATTTATGTATCCTCAGAAAAACATTTCTTACAAAAAGGAAAGTTTGAATTTTCTTGAATAATGCTTTGCCAGCTTACTCCCCCCCCCCCCCTCAAGAAAAAAAAAACAACTGCTAAATATGACACGTTTTAAGGAGAATCCTGCAATGGTATAAGAAAGAATAATTTTTGAAGAACATTTGACCTTTTTTTCCTGGAGGATCAAACTTAAGGATTTTAATTGGCAATAATTCAGTTTATACCAATATCAAAATGTTTTTATTACATAAATACGAGACAGTATGGCTCCAAAATTCTAGTTTGTTTTCTGTTTTCTGTTCTGCATATCGATGGTGAGATGTCTTATACTGGAACTGCTACCAGCTGAAGTGTGTGTATAACTACGTTGCTACCCTGTCTTGTATATTAGAGTCTGAAGCAGTTCCTTATTTCCAGGTAAAAGTTGATAGTATTAATGGCTATTAAAATGTCTGGGTAATCTATTTTATCGAGACATATTTTTGTATAACGATTCCAACAAAGTTATCTCATTGAAGCTGTTTCCATTTGGTTAATATGATATCATAACCCTGTTGTTCTTCCTACGGTGTCCTCTCAATTTGGCTCCAGTAATTAAACTCCATTTGCTTTGCAGGGCACAATGAACTTGTTTCAAGTGCCCCAAAACTGGTAACAAGCAGCTGGTAAAATTTACTTAATCATGTGATATATAACTATTTTATAATCTGATGTATATATTAAACCATCACTATAAATTTTGTCAGTAAACAAAAAAACCGCCATACCAGTATTCCAGGAAACAGAAGAATGTGGATGGCATGTCATACCAGTGGGCCATCAATCAAATATGCTATAAACACTGCCATAAGAACACACAACAGATGCTCTCAACTATGACTGGCTTTTACACCAGACAGAAGTTTTCCTGTACAGATTCATATCTTAAATGGCATATTGTCTACTACTTAAGTACCTGTAAAACTTAAACAATTATCCCCTGAGAATTAGAAGTTGAAACAGACTTGTTAAGACCAGTCTTTAAGCCCTTGTGACAAATCTTTGACACTCACGAAACTGTCACGTTACAATTTTGTGAAAATGTGTAACATAGGCTAATATTTCTTATTGAACAGCAGGAAAGCCCACCGATTGACAGATCTGACTTCAGGCTAGCTTTTCCATTCTTTTTCATTTCTTTTTTTTCCACCATCTGTATGTTTCCAAATTATTCCATCAATTAAAATCTAACTCTTCCTACTTTTTCCCCCCTAGCTTACCTTTGCAACCTGTGAATTTTTAAATGTAGGCTTTGTAAAAGTGTAAAGACTACCTGTGTGTTTGTGAAAGTCAACAATTATGGAAAATCTTCTTTTTTTTGGTAGCAACTGAGATTTACGTAGAGAGGAAATATGGTCTAAGTAAGATTTGGAATTTTGGATTTCACACATCTGCTTACCCAGTATTAGAGAAAAAAGCTGTAAAAGTTGTTACATGTCTGTTTAAACCCGACTTATGCTCTATTTCTACCATCTATATTTTCCAATCCAGTCCTAATTCTTTTTTTTTTCTTTTTTTACATTTCGTCCTATATACACCGTCCTAAATTTTGATAAGGATGTGTTGGGCAGCCTGCAAATTATTGTTGTTGTATAAAATATCTAGATATCTATAATCTAGATATCTATGTATATATATATCTAATACATATATATATGTATATATATATATATATATATATATATATATAATAGAGATATATATATATATAGAGAGAAAACCAGAGAAATAAGATATGACTCATAATTGACAAATAAGGAGAAACGTTTCAGAAAATATATTTTCTATATATAGATATATATGTTGCAATAATGCCTGCACCTGGTTAAGCTCTTAATCTCACCCAAGGCAAAGAGAGTTGCTTTGCCCTGAAATACCCCCAAAAAACATCAAAATAAACCGAGAAAAAAGTAGGACAGCAGTTATCTCTTGACAGTCTTCATAGTAAATATAACAATGGAACTACCATACTTGTCTCTTCTGTCTTACCCTCATATAAACAAACACTATACACAGGATATGTGGCCAGAATGAATAGACAGCATGAATACAAGTAAAAATGTCCCATTGGTTAGAGGAGGTTATTGATTACATGGCTTTAAGAATAAGTAGAAGAACCTAATAGGTTTGTACCAGTACATATAATCTTATCCAAAGTGTCCCGAATAATATGGGTACCAGCATTGATGGTGCTAGTTTCTTGTGATGGCCGGGGAAGGGGGGGGGGGTAGAATCATTATATTCCAGCTAGAATCATAATTTGCAAATTGGCTGGATTCAGAAGGAAGGGTGCCGTACCGAAGTCAGTAAAATTGTTGGTAACCAAACTGAATATGCTAAAGGTGCTAAATCAAATGCCAATTGGCCGTTTTTGGGGCAATTCTAAAGTTAGTTTGTAGTATTTTCACCTGTATTATGGGTTGTACAAGGAGTTAGAAACAAGATTTCAGTTAATTGTCAAATCTTCTAATAATATATGCCTCAACATTAGAAATATTAGTTATAGATTATATATTATTGACTCAGAAATCAGAATTACCCTGTCAAGAGTGCGATCAGCTTAAATTATTTTCAGAGATGTTGCTGGGTACCAGTGCAAATCCAAGAGGGGTGTAACTATCATGGAATACAAAGTTTGGAAACAGACTTGCTACAAGTCTGCAACACACAATCTTGAAAGTGTTTGAAATACTTCTATTGCTCGGGTGAGGTCATCCTAATCTTCCTCAAGAGGTGAACAAGATTGGGACAAATGACTAACAGAAAGGCACGATACTTGTAAACTGTTCTTTTTAGAGCCACGGAACAATTTTTGCAAGAGGAAGTGACTATTTTCGTCGCGACGAGAATTTGGTCAAGAATCACCGGCGAAGACGGCAGAAGCCTGTGTTACGTTCTTTTCAGTGCTGCAGCTGCTTCAGCGACTTTACAGTCCAGAAGGACAGGCTCTGAAAGTAACTTCTGGAGACTGCTTGTGTCCATCTCTAAAAGCATACCTATACAAAAAATACAAAAATACAAAAGTTGTAATATATTGTTAAACAAAGTTATGGGAAACAATTTCAGTCTAAGAATAAGGCAAAGTTTCGGTTCTAACGAAAAGTCCAGATTAATAACACTAACTCTGACCACAGGTTTAAATTACTTAGCTGTGAGTCTACCTTTAGTTTTCCTGTTTGGATGTTTTTGATAGCAATTCTGACAGGGAAAGGTACAAATCAGACTTTAAAATTAAAAGCCTAATTTCTTTCGGAATCCTTTCCATGCAGCTTTCAGAGTTTTTATCAAGTGAAACTCGGTGTGATCCTTGTCACGCAGTATGTCCAAAAAAGTGCAACATCTTTTTCATTTTGTACCTTGTTTAGAGTAAAGTTATGTTATTTGCAGCTAAGTTTTATTGTCAAAAGGAAACTTTTGAAAATTGGATCTGCCAAGTCTGGACATTGCATTGAATTCAAATGCTAATGATTCCTCATTAATTAAAGGTCCATTCAGACCAGCTCTTACCTGTTATCTCTGAGGCCATATCAGGCTGTCGTTGCTCAACCTTCAGGTAGAGCTCCTCAGCGAGTAATGACTTTTCTGCTTTGTGTTGGTGATCGCTGTCGATAAAACCATTGATAGTAACAGCCTGGATTGATTAGCAGTTTAATGAAATATCATTTGCTGTTTACATGCTTGTCTGTAATATCAATTAATTACAATTCTTGCACATAAAATGTCTTTCTACGCCCTTCCTTTCACAAGAAAGCTAAGAAAAAGAGAACTTTGATCTAATCCCAACTTTAATGAAATAAAAGAAAACTTTCATCCTATCTCACCTTCCATGTAAACTATTAAGTTAATCTTGATCCTCTGCAACCTTCATCTAAAATCAACTTGATTGATCCTATCTCACCTTTTCATTTGATAAAAAGTGATTTCTTGATCCAATGTCACCTCTCATTTCATGTAAACTCATTTTGGTCCTATTTCACCTTTCATGTGATAAAAAAATTACTTTTGATCCAATTTCACTTTCCATTAAACTTAAAAGTAATGATGCTTCCACCTTTTGTTCAAATAAATAATAAATCTCACCTTCGACTAAAATCAAATTATCTCAACCCGAGCGGAGTGACTAAATTTCAAAAGTGTCATGTGACTCAAACAAGTTTGTAGCTTTAATGTAAGTGACTTGAGTCCATGATTCGGCTAGAATCAGGAGATTTACTGATTACTCATTGCCACTTGTGCTGGACCCTCTATCACCTTTCGCTCTCAACTCCTTTTCATTTAACAATGCTCTTATCTTTTTCTTGTAACTAACCTGTCATTCAAGGCCTTCATAGCCTTATCAATTGCATCTGTAAGATCTTCTGGAGATTCTAAAAGATGCTCCACAGAGGTTGAATCCAACTCCAGTATCATTCCTGTGTGTGAAAACAAACAAACTTGTGACAAGTTCAAAGTCAAACAAATAAGGCACCAAACAAAAACTGTAATATTTTACCTATTTACCAGTGATCCTACTTTCTTTTTAGTTCTCATCCATAACAAGTTCAGTCTTATACTACTAACAAAGATACAGCGGTTCACATCTTTCAACCACTAATATGGATGAACGAATGAACAGACAAACCATTGGAGGAACAAAAGCGATTCACACACGCAATCAAGTATGCACAAAGAATAAACCATTAAATAAAATGAAACCATTTTTGCCTTCTCAGACTGAAATAAAAAATATTACAGATACGGTGCAAATCGTTGAATGTGTAATCACTGATTTTGCCAAGGGTCATAAGTGGAATATACAATCATCTTGGAAAAAAAAAAAAAAAATTGAAAATCACCTGTTATCTTAGCTGCATTGTCTTCAGTGAAATCTCTCACTTTAACAAAAAGTTCTTCTGCCACTTTTTCCATTTGAGGATTAACGTATGAACTAACAGTCTTGGGTTCAGTATTATCCTGCATCCTATCAGACCAGAAGAGAAAGAATTCATACAATCATAATGTCAAAGTCTCCCAAAAACAAGTCTGGACTGACAGTGACGGAGCTAGGGGTAATGGTCAGAGGGGGCGAGAATGGTCTGTAGGGGCGCTTTCGGCACTATCTAAACGGAGTGCCACCGCAGGTTGGCGCAGAGCGTACAGAATATTTTTGAGTAAAGATACTCCCTAGATTGCCGGAAATGGCCCTTTCCGGGCCTTGCTAATTTGCAGATAAACGAAGAATAAATAGCCGTTAGAGCATTTTGTCAGAAAATTACAGCAAGAAAATGTGACAAATGTCAATAGGTAGATGTGAGCGCAATAAAAAACTCAATAATCACGAGTAAGTAAAATGTGGTAAAAAGCTGAAAAGGGCGCCAGCAGTCCATTTGAGTCTGTCTGGGGGGGCATCCGCCCCCCTGACTGTATGGACGCTGCGCCACTGTGGACTGATGGTGATAGTTCTTTCTTTGTCTTCAAAATTGTTCTTAATTTCACATTAAAAGTTATTCAAAGATGAAAATCAAATTTTTCTGACAAAATAAAAAAGAAAACAAAGACTATTTCATGAATTTTAAATCATGATCTATAGGATGCTGAGACAAATGCAAGTCACTTATTTACTTTTGTTGCTACATTTGGATACATTTGCTGATATCTCCCAAAAGTCTATTTTCTTTGGGTAGGGGTTGGGGAGGGGGAAAGGGATTTATCTAACTTAGTCCTCAAGGTTTGATTATAAGAGACAAGGAAGTAACACCAAGTAACCCATTTTGATAAGTGCAATTCTCAGCACACCCATTAGTATGCCTTTGTGCGCTAAACTCAACCGATACTGTGCTGAGTGAAATCCATGCAGGAACTTTGAATGCAGGGTGTTTTTTATGAAAGTTGCTGGTACGTTCTGTCATCATCTATGTTGTAGAAGCTTCAGTGCGAAATGAATCAAGAAGTATGGGAAATCCCTTGTCACTATAATTTAGCTAAAATTTCCTAATATTAACGGTGGTCAAGGGGAGCTCTGAGAATACATGTACAACAGTAGTGGTTTTCAGGCAATATTAGGGCTACCCAAAGGAAAGACTTAATGTGTAGATATATAAATACACATGGCAGCTCAACATAAATGACTATATCACTGTGAAAGCAGCCTTCAGTGTTCAAAAGATAGTCCGGGATAAATTTAAATTTTGAAATATCAAAGAGTTACATGTTTTGAGCATCCTGGATTCGGGTTATATGTTGTACCCAAGTTCTACCTGCCCTTTTTTTAAATAACAACTTTCGAAGCTGAAGCATCTCATACGAAACTGAAAGTTGAAAGGAACAGGTGTGATGTCATATACTTTTGTTGCCTTCAAAATTTGATATCCAATTTCCTAATTCAAAATTGGGATTGATCCCAAGATAAATATAAATTATGTTACAACCACTGGTATTTTTGTTCACCTCATTAACTCCTTGGGTAAAGTTGAAACTGTATCCAACCCAAGGTTAAAACTATAAAGTGAAAAATAAAGCAACACAAAACATTTTGCTGACAGTGTGCCACTATGACATCACACCTGCTTGATTCAAGTAAATATGTCACAAACTCTCAATTCAGTTATAAATTTTTCAAATGATCAGTTGTTCCTATCTGTAGCATGCTATGTAGAAATTGCATCTTTCTCTTTTATCAGCCAAAAATTAAAGTTTCTTTTGGATTATCTTTGCACAAAAATTAAATATTCTTCAGCTGAATTAGTTCAGAAAAGTTCTGATAAGAGTAAAAAGAATGTGTAATTACTTTACCTGAGCACCCTCTTAACACCCCCGATTTGAGACTGAAGATAGGCACGGTCTTCGAGCATAAGAAGTATGTCTTCATTAGAAGCACCCAGTAAGACTCCAGTAATGTGCTCAGCATGGTTAGGTTCCAGTAGACTGACTTTACCAAACAGGTGCTCCCCAAGGATATCTTTTGTAGTTGGTAAACTTTGTTGATCCATATTACTTAAAACTTGTCTAAAATTTAAAAAACAAAACTGTGTAACACAAAATTGGTGGATTTCTGAGTGATTATGTAGTAACTGTGTACCCCTGTACAATTTATCTTTAAAAGTACCAACTCATCCCACTCAGAAGAAGTTGCTATATATTATGCACATATTCACAGCATGTCGGCAAATTGTTTAAAAAACTTGTAATAAATGCACAATGAATTTATACTGTAAATTTGATGAATGTGAGATCATACATGGGGTAAAAGTTCAAGGAATCAAAAGTCATCAGTATTAGCCACAATTTTTGGAGGTTCTGAAACTTACTAGAAGTTTTCAAAAGTATTTCCTTGTGGTTTCTGGTTCTTCATAATATTCCAAGTCATTGAGGATTGCTACAATAGCTCAGTGAGTTTAAGGTCTTTTTTTTTTTTTAAGCTATCATTCTGATCTTATTGAACCCATCCGCAAGCCCAATTAAATACTGATAGGTTTTGCTTATAACATTAAGACATTAGTCTACAGATTATAATTTTGGGAAAATTCATAGCCATACAAGCTTCTTTTTTTTTCAAAATGACAATTCAGAAATCCAACAAAAGGTTGAAATCAGTAGCTTTGTACACAGATCATATGTCAGATTCACAGAAGCAAGGCAAAAGGGACTTTAATGACTGTAGAAAACATGTAAATACTTTACAAATGTGTTTGTATGACGTGTAGACTTGGATGTAAGCTATTGATAAAGTTCCTACTTCATAGAGGGATTAACCTTAAAAGACTTCTGAAATTTTACAGTACTTAGGCTACTAAATCTACCAATTCTCAACCATTACTATATAACGTACATAACATAGCTATGGAACAGTCTGTCTTGACTTATCAACAGATACACCATAACCTTGCTCTATCTGACTTTGTATTCATAGTGAACTAGTATACATCTCTGAGTTGGTTGCTTCAATAGGCCATTTGTCGATTTGGATAAGAATGGGATTCCAATGGAAAATGAGTAGGAAAGGTCGCAAATCAAGTGCACAACACTCAAAATTTGATAAGAGCATATATAGGTCAATGTCTGTAGGATCTCTGTATAATTTATCCACAAATTCTAACTTAACAGTTAAAAGAAGGTAAAATTGATAGTTTCAACCGGAACAAATACAGTAGGCTAGCCTGTGCCATCTTGGAAGTTGGCGAGGATATGTCATTACTCGACTGGAGTGTCTCAAGTTCAGGTGCTCCAAGTCTAGTTTGATTCCGGGCTTGACTAGTAGTACAATACGTTACAGCAAATAAAAGCCCTGTGCAAGCTTACACATACTACGTCGGCTAGTCGGTATGTATAACGTATCTCGTGGAACTAATATCAACACTTACGTGCGCACCCATTTCTTGTAGAAACATTTCTAATGAAAGTGTGTGTATGAAATGCGATATTTTCAAAAGTTTTATCATAAACCTTGCATACCTGCTATGGTCATTGTCAAAGTCTCGATTATTTCTCTCTTTTCCTTTCTTTTCATCCATGTGTCACATCAGACTTAGAGTTCACGGAAATTGTTTTTGTGGAGGCTGAGGTAGAACGTAACTAAACTGACTAACCAGAAAGCCAACAGGCTTTGTGATTCTTTGACTTCAAGGCGGATCCACATACCAAGTGTGACGTTCATCAAAAGTTACTTTTGGAACTATTGTGATTATAAATTGACATATGTTGACCTCAAGTGAACTTTGATCTCTACAGAAAGCAATAGAATTCTTTTACTCAATAATATGGATCCACATCCCAAGAATGAAGTCCATCAAAGCTTTACTTTTCGAGATATCGACGTTTGTACTTCAGGTTTTCAGACTTTGACCTCTGTTGACCTAAAATGACCCTTGATCTGCACAGACAACAATAGGTTACTTTACTTCGTAAGGTGTATCCAAGTGCCAATTATAAAATTCGGGCCCACCATAAGACTTACCGAGTTTACAAGCCAATGCGTCACACACATGTGCATTACATATGCATATGTTAGCAACAAATTGTGAGAGAGCAAACAAATAAATGACTCGCATAATTCCAAACGTACATCGAACTCTCTGTCATTTGCTAAAATACACCTCCCTAAGAATTCTAATGTAGAATAGACTTAAAATGGTCGGCGACAATTCAATGCTAAAAGTGGTGGAAATCCCTGATAGACTTTTTGCATATGATAACGGACTCGACTTGAGCATTCCATTTTCATCGCATAGCTGACCAATTACTTTGACAGACCTTCTCAGTTCTCACCTGTGACAGTTGACAGGTTATTTATCTTTTGGTCTGCACCCTTTGCCCTAATATTAAACATTGCGCAAACAGCCACTGCTTCGTACACTTAATGACGATAAAAGTAGTAGATCTGTATGTAATCGGGTCTGAGTGTTTGTGTCTTCATTTTTTTTCTCCTTGATGGGGACTTGAGTTTCCCTCCTGATCCTTTTCCCCTACTAAACTAAACTAAACATGTCTTATTTAGAAAGATCATTATATATTTAACGAACGCTTAATCTTTCGCTGTATCGAATGGCTCACGTTCGTGGTAACAAGCACTCCATCGAACGGCGGTAGAAGACTCCGGGTTCGGTAGCCTACGGATGCAGTGGGACCACAACCACAATGTAAGTCCAAACGTTCCCACAACACTGAATCCTCTGTGCAGTAAAGTCAGACGTTCCACATCCCTTCGATCATGTATGACCCCTCCATATTTGACCCTCTTCTGACGCCCCTGTGGATCCCCGGCACCCCCACTAACTTCCCCTCCGTGCCCGCATGCCTATAAAGGTTAGATTGAAAAGGAGGGAGAGAAAGTTTCTTTCGCTCCTCAGTTTCAAAATTCTTCAGATTAACTTATTTATTTATTGTGCCGTAAAAATACTTGACTTTTTCAGTAGCTGGCCATAAACGTAAAGCACTCAATATTTTACGCACGGTTCTGCCTTAAGTTGTTTAGTCACCGCAACTATTTACACTATATGAGCGTAATTTATTATCCCACACTGACTAAATCGATCTGTCTTGTGGACTCTGTATATATTTAGTCTATGGATACGCAGTCGTACGCTCCAATCCTGCAGTGTTATCTTAATGTCATGCATGCACATTCAGCTGCGACCTATATACACAGTATTATTTAACAGTGACTTTGATAGGTATATTGCTATCGTTTACCTTAATAGGTGCATAGTTCATGCGGTTGGGGACTAGCAGGTATTATTTAAACAACTACCAAAATTCCACAAAGGAACTGTAAACAAAACCGATGCAATTCATGTGGCGGCTTAAGCACACACTCTTACACTACTACGTGTCAGCGCAGGCGTAAATTACTAATTGTAGACGGGCATATAGACGGTTCATCATTAAAAGGCCCTTCAGAGACCAAAAAATCGAATGAGACTAGCCGAGTTGTCGCTGGTTTTCACCCATTCTTCTGTATTCGTCTCGGTTGGCTAACTCTAAAAACTCGTTGCAACACCAAACAGAAGTTGTGCCGGTGCTTACTATTTTAGGTCACGGGGATTACTATAACACTACCGGGAACTCACATCAAGCTTGTACAAGTACCATGCCAGAATTAGGTGAGTAATACATATGTAGATAGATACCACCTTATAATTGTAGGAGCTATATTTAGATTTCTATTTTTTATGGCTATTGTATAATTTATTTAGAGAGGGTTCGATTCGTAAAATTGCATGAAAACAAGGTGGCAGAAAATGGGGACTGCACATAAGGAAACCAGTTGCGGGTACAAACTTGCAAAGCGAATCAAGTATTGATGTCACGTTGTTGTCCCTACTTCCGCTTTTCATATCATCTCGTGTTTGAAAGCGGAATAGATACAACATGTAATGTTCTGTGCATGCTAGTGTCCTTTCTAACAATATTCTAAGATTGATCCAAAACGAATGATTATAAACATGAATTCGCTGAGTCACTTTTAACAGGAAGAACTAAATAGGACACAAATTATGCATGATCGACAAACTGTTACCGAGCTTATCTTTTAGGTTTCTGTCGTTGGCAGAACTCAAGGTCAGAGACAAGACTGTTGTTGGTATGTGATGCTATACGTGGCCAAGTAATAATGTTTCATCCCTACACCAGTGGAGCTGGGAAATATTTCACAATTATCAAAACAAATCATTTTGAGGGTGCAAAGTAACACAATAAATTTGTCATACTTGATGTAACATGTATATAGGCCTGGGCAGTGGCGTAGGAAGGTACTTTTGAGTGGGGGGGGGGGCTGAAGACTGATGGCCGGCGTGGGGGAGGGGTCTAAGGGGAGGGGGTGTCCCCCTCCCCTTTGGATTTTTTTGCATTTCCAGGTGGCCTCAGATGCAATTTGGTGCAATATAGCACACTTCAACACCCACTCCATTTTGTAAAGAATTTTGCATTTTCACCTGGCCTTAGATGCAATTTGGTGCTTCAAATGAGATTTTTTTCTCATTTGGAAATGAAAAAGGGGTTTTCTGACTTGCGGAGCGGGGGGGCGGAACGATACTTCCGCCCCCCCCATATTTTTCACTGGGGGGGGGGGCTGGCGCCCCCCAGCCCCCCGGTTCCTACGCCCTTGAGTGTGAAGGCTTCTACTATAATACTCTCTCGCCGCCATGAGTCTAGGCTTTCTCTTAAAAGTGTAGTACTTGTTTAATAATAATTAACTAAATAGCAAGATTATTTTAAGATTCTGTTCATATTTAAGAAAACTTGTTGATTAATATTTCAAATGACAGCAATGGTTCATTCGTATAAGAAGCCTGGTCTCAGAATAGCCAGATTACAAATAATATGAGGTTTATCAACATTATATTGCAATGTTTTCAAGTATCCTATTGCACTAGCCTGATTGTAATAGCAAGTAGCCTGATTGACGTTTTATGGCCGTGCAGTAGCGTCACCGACCGATTTCGACAATAGCATTATAACAATAGCAGTGATGGTATTGGCTAAAGTGGCATCAGCAGCATCTGGACGGCATCACAACACTTCTCATGTGTTGTGCTATATCTTATTGTGTAAATGGTTAGGTGGTCTCGTGTATCCAACCCCACCCCCCACCTGAGAGGCAATTTTTCTCCCCCTCCCTTCCTCACCATGGCACAATCCATCATGTGGACACACTGGTATAGAATATCCTGTCTCTCACCTCACATTCCTCGAATTATGTGATACCTATTACTCCGACATTGCGAAGCCATTACACAAACTCAATAGAGTAGGAAATTATTGATTACTCCTTTCAACACTATTAGATCCTATAGACCTATCCATTAGGCCTATAGGCTTTGTGTTAACACGTTATTTTAACTGTTTGAGGACCTCTGAGTCTATTGTGTGTCTGGTATATTACCTTCGACGTATAGTTCAAGTTCATTGAAGCAATGTACATAAAGTCTCTTTTCTCGAGTAGGCCCACGCATTCAAACAAAGAAAGCTACAAGCCATAAATTAAACAATGAAACTCGTCAACTTAACTTTGACATAATTCTGTGTTAACCTTTGAACATACAGCAAACAACTATATACACGGAAAAAAACCACACCTTGTCGACAAACATCTATTAATGCTGTACATAATCACTATGCAAGGTATGTAGATTAGGGGGTGGGTCCAGGAATTCGGCTGAAAGGTTGATTGCTGCTTGAGGAGGGGTTGGGGTGGGGTTGGGGGAGGTATAGGGCTCGATTGAAAGAAAATAACTTAAAATTAACTGTAAAAACCTGCGATACGTACCGTACATCAAGCAAACACCCTATTTTGTCTGTGGTCACGAGGGGTCTGTTGCCTACGTACGTTACACACCGGAAATTAATAAAGTGTGGATATCCATAGTATAATTTCGATTTCTAATTTGTGTATCGGTCCCTCGTTTATCTCCCAACCTCATAAATCCATCCCAAAGGTGGTAGATTGAACTTATTGCAGGTCAGTTTTGTGCAATTCAAGTTGCCTGGCATTCTTTGATGCTGAACAAAAAAAAAAAACGAAAAGTAGAAGCGTGGATCTAGGGTGTGTGGAAAGAGGGGGGGGGGGGTACAATCGCTCGAAAAATCAAAAGTATAGGCATTAGAACAATCGTGCGTTCAGAGCTAAATGAGGACCTCATTTATAGTCTAAAGCTGCATCAAACATTTAAACTATTATAGTTATGTCAGGGATGGGGTTGGATCACCAGACCCCACTTCATGAAGTCGGATTCAAACTGCCTCAAGGCCACACCCCGCCTTTAAAAAAAAATGAAATATGTGTATAGCTTATACCAACCGGAAAATACCATAGCGTGATTTAGCATGATGGGTAGCACTATTTCTTATAATATCGTTATTGTACAAACATCTCTGTTCTTGGAAGTGACGGCAGTTTACACATAACTATATACTGCATATTCAATATCACTTCGAGGTAATATAAGACAAATCAATTGATTGATGATAACTATAATTAACTATATTCACATAAAGAAAAAAAAAACAAATTAGTGTGAAATTTATATCGTATCTTATTACATGCAAAAACCCCATAACGGTTATGATCTGAAAATATCGAGTTCGTCACTTTGGATATACAGACTGTGGAAGTTTGAACAATGATTATGGTGGGCCGTTTATTTGATTAGGGATATGTAGAAATATGACCGGTGTGTGTATTGTATACACTGAGCAGTCAAAAGCGACAAGGAAGCGTGAAAGAGGAATTGATGATATCAAAGATTGTGTTCGTTTTAGTCAGAGCGAGTCATGTCCCTCTTTTACATTTCAGGTTTGGAAAGGTCAAAGGGCAAATGGGCTGGTGGTGGTGGGGGGGGGGGTGGGGTCGGTATGTTTTTAACACACATACCAGAGAGTGCACTTTGAACGTGATATATGAATACTGTGAATTAATAATGTTGATCATGAAAAAAACAATGTTATAAAAGTTTGTCGTTTCATTCAAGAAAATAAAACAGTTTTTTATAAATCCCTATTGCTGTCAAATTTTAACGGAATCAGTGTCACTGAATCCTAATAGTGTGGCACTTATATAAACGATGAAGCATCCTCAATAACCACAGAGGAACCTTCAGTGACGGAATCCCAATAGTGTGGCAGTTATATAAACAATGAAGCGCCCTTCAATAACCACAGAAGGACGTGAGTTGGAGGGATAAGATTAAATGGATATAAATCATTCTAAAATTCTACAAATTTCAATATACAGAATTCATCATCATAAATTGTCCCTAAGTTCTAGCAGTTTTAAAAACAAACAAAGCACACACCCACTTTCTGTGTTAAATGTTGGTCAATGTTGAATTATATTCGTTCCTATGGCCCTTAAAACTGTATTCAACCCATGTGAATGTTAATCGCTTAGACACTTTTCATTCATCGTATCACATAATTATGTACCACATTGAAGCCTAATTAGTCAAGCCTAATTAGTCAAGCTAATTACCAGGCGAAGGGGAGGCGTGTATACACCTATACAAAAAGTAAAAGTTGTTTTCAAAGCAGTTATATAAAAAAACTAGTTATATAAATAATGTATAGCCCAAACATACCTCACAGTGCATAATTTCACGTCTAAAGTTTATTTTTTCTGTAGAAGAACCCCAGACCCCCCCCCCCCCACCATATGACAGTCGGTATCAACAACCCCAGGATCACACCCTCCCTTCATTTCTTGGAAATCCTGGATTCGTCACTGACTGTCGACCTACGTGGTCACGGAATTTAAGGTTAATGATTTCTAGTACCCAAGTAGCATCGAATCTTTACCAAATTCAGGAGAAAAATGTTTTAATTCAAGAAATTTAAGAAAAAAATACGAGTCTTAAATTTGATCTAGCTGCAACAACTTCAGAGATGTTTTTAACTAAATGCACGAATTAGCAACAAATATTCATATTCGACACAGAATGTGTCCTCGCCTAGAAGCTTTCTTTTCACAATTTAGTATTTCATCATATCCAAATTTGCATGTTGTAAACTTGTCAAACTTTTGAGTATAATATTTTACCTTAAACCGTATACTAATAATGCAAATAAACTATATATATTGTGTGGGGCAGTGTGACCGACGTCACTAACTTTTAAAAACAAACATAATGAAACTAAAATGTTCGGCACATTTCCCCAGTTACAAGAGTCAATGGTACATCTCAATTCTCGAAAGTCTCTTTTAAGGACTCAACTGATGTGACTCGTTGTAACTCTGGGTAGTTAGGTATAGAGAGTGACAGAGAGAGAGAATTATGTACTAAATTTAATATGAGAGTCAATGCTAAAGAAATGATTAAATGCTTAAAAATTTAACTTTTTCACCTTTGTTTGCAGACGAATTTCAAGACAAATGCCTCGAGGCTCATAATAAACTTCGTGGTGAACACCACGCTAAGAAGTTACAATGGAATACCGAACTAGCCGAGTCGGCAAAAGATTGGGCAAAACGAGTGGCAGATAAAGGCTATATTCAACACAGCGACAGTACACGTAAGGTTTTGATGAGTTTTGATTATGGTTTAATTTCATGCCGGGACCTCAGTATAGTCATTTGCGCAAGGGGGAGGGGTGGAGAACAGGGGAGAGGGGTACTGCCCGTCTCCGTCATATTGGGGGGGGGGGGGTTAAACGATCAGTAGAAGGACTTTGACTTTAAGTAGGTGCAAGCAAAATGCGATCTGCTTCACTTCATCTCTTACAAATATTATTCGTCATGTGCATTATATATCATATGATAATAATAATAATAATATATATAATATTATATGTAGGAGCTGCCAATCCCGGGCAGGGTAGGGTTCACAGTGGGTCAAAACGTGCCTTTGCACAAGCTAGCAGTTTTCCTATGTGATTACAGAGATAAAAGATGCGATTTTCAAATTAGTCAATGTGCTCTCTTGTTATAAAAAAAAAAGTTCCATTTTGTTGGAAAATAGAATGTAAGAAAAAGTTGTCCTGCCCTTTTGTTGTAAAACATTAAAACAGTAAAATATTCAAATTTTTTGGAAACTTTTTGAGGTAACTTTGTGACTTGCCTCCTCCCGCAAGTCACCTGGCTCAGTGCCCAGCGAACCTGGGTGTTCCATCCCTCCCTCCCTCCCTCCTCCTCCTCATCCTCCTCCTCCTCCTCCTCCTCCTCCTCCTCCTCCTCCTCCTCGTACTCCTCGTCCCACCCTTATTTACCAAGTTACCCGAATCTGTGTTGTAACCATGTATGCTTATTACTAGTAACAAATGGGTATAGCTTCATCGCTTCTTCCTCTGCTCATGAATAGTCTGTGTGTTTCTCTGTGTGTACCTTTACAGGATTCGGGGAAAACATTATGATGACAGAGGAAGATGAAGACTTCTCTGGAGAAGAGGCTGTCCAAAAATGGGCTCGAGAAGAAGCTCTTTACGACTACACCAATCCAAAATGGCAGAAAGGTTGTTAATTTGTGGTTACTACTTCTGTATTTTTCATTGTCTTTCTCCTAGTGTGGAAATGAAATTTGGTGCATTGATTGAGTGCACGTCTTTTGCAGAGTTTGAAATGATAACGTTGGTATATATAGTCATCATGCAGGGGCATAACTGTGTTAAACAGACAGTTAAGAAAGATATAGCATGATATAACCTTGGCACTGCAAACAAAACCGTGATATCATTTTACATTCTTAGCATATATCTGTATCTTTACTGTGGGAGTTGGACTACCGTTATATCGTGCTCTTCTGGCACAGGGTTTGATATCATGTGAATAACAACGGTTCTATATATTTTGAAAAGAACAGATACTAGCAAATGGTCTATTCGATAAAGCAGAGAAATCGATTGTAAATGTCACCTAGTGACAGTGTCTGTCAAAATATTTGTTTTCCTGTCTCTGACGACTTCCTTCTCAGCACTTGTAGGATATATCATATATATATATATATATATATATATATATATATATATATATATATATATATATATATATATATATATATATATAGCCTACCTGTCTATACTCTAACATCTCGATGGTATTAACTATTAAATAAACATTCCTGTCAGACTGCGTCATGTGTACATAACATTATCGCATTATATGGTGGGTGTAACACATGGGATAGTGAGTGGGGCTGTATATAATGGAACTTCGAAGAATTTGACCGCTTCTGGCCCGTGGCCGGCGCCTCCACCTTCGCCGATGGCACTTAATACCGTATCACTAGACTAGTTAGACTGGGGAGTTTGCTAGGGCCCTAAAAACACCCTTGTTACACATTCACCAAAGTATTTGGCTCCACTAGAATTGATTACAATATACTTAATATCATATTTACTGAAATTGTTTAGTTAATGTTCTAGGACTTAACATTGTTGCTGTCATTGTTATTCATTTAATCACTTCTTAGATACACCTCTCCATTCAGTGACGAATACACATATATATGAATCATATATATCATATATATTCTCTTTGCAACAGGTACGTCTCATTTTACGCAGATTATTTGGCAGACTACTACGGAGGTAGGGATCGCCAAAGTGCATTTGGAGTCTTCGAATAAATACGTCATTGTAGTTCATTATAAGCCATCCGGAAATTCTAACAAACCTGGTGATTATGGCAAAAATGTTCATTCCAGCACGGAAATAAATGGCAACGACACAGGTACTGGATTCAGTAATCTAGACGGATAGTCGACATACCTCACAATACAACGAATCAGTTAACGCAGACGGCCGATAAACAACGCTTTATATTTCACATAAAGGAAAGTGTCGTTTGTAAACGAATTCATTTGGCATTCCTTCGCATGTGCACTCGGATTGACCATTGTGTTTACAAACTGTTCTTTACATGAAAGACTGTATATAGTCATGATTACCTATAATGCTATCAGGGCGGTTACCATAGTCACCTGGTACTCCAATGCTGTATTACGTCAACCTTCGTCTTTACGGTGCAAGTTACGCTATAGTCGTCCCTCTTATGTCGCATTTACGTCATCATTCTGACCTTGATCTACCAATGACGTCAAAAGGTCAAATTTAATGTAAGTATCCGTGAACCTGGTGCTGGATGTTTATATAACGGTAATGACGCAATATTATTAAGAATTATGAATACATTCCATCCTTTTGACAGGTTGTAGTACCCATCATTTGTGAACATTCAAAACATAGTTTTATTAGAATCCAGAGACATGTGCAAACGTTGTCCCACATAATGATGTAACCAATAAAGTGCGTATAATATATATGCAGCACGGTCAACCTATATTAACTCTCTGAATTCTAAAATTTATAGTTTCAATTCACTTCAATTTAAGAATTATTTATCTGTAGTATGCTTGTTTAGAGGGGAAAAACTTTCTTTGCTTTCAACTATGATTTTCATCATCACTTCAGTTTTTAACATTTTTATATGAATATCCATTGTTTTCTTCTTTTTCTGATCTTTTTATTCCTTTTTGATTTCTCAATTGTTGACTCATTTAAAAATGTCTACGAAAGACCAATTACTTTATATGTGTTTTTATTAGCATTTCGAGAGTAACTTTAGACAGAACATACCTCAGCATTTTGCGATTCTCAATTTTCGAAATGCGTATAGTTTCTACACATATTCATCGTGCGTGGAATTATATCATGGGATCAGGCTATTGAGGTTTATTTCAGAGAGTGCAGGCAACTGTAAGACCTTCGCGCAATCACTGTATGCTAAAGTTATCGTCTGCGCAAAAAGGCACAATGCACGCTATAAAGACAGTATATATAGGCTATAGGTGCGAGTTCACTACCTAGTTGAAGGGTGTGCGAAAGTGGGAGGTACATGACCCCTGCATCCATTGTCAGTCGCGGAAAGCAGTTCAGTTGAGTTTTTTCTTTAATTCATTCGGAGAAGAAGTTGACCACTCCACCGGGTGTTAGCTATACCCCCCCCCCAACACCCTCCACCCCTTCTCAACCTTACACACACACAAATATGGAGAGTATTTAATAGCACAACCTTCCGTTTAGACGCCAATGGCAGTGTATGACACAATAGTCTACATTTAAAAGTGCACATGTTTTAAATTCATCGGCTTATTTAACAAGTTTATAACAAATTTACAATACTGGATAAATAAGTCTATAGAAAAGAGAAAAAAAAACAAACACCTCTTCTGAACGGTCCAAAAATAATGTTTTCCATACAAGCTATTTACAGAAAACATTGAAGAAACAAGCAAGAATAGCACGATGATACACAAATAACAACAAAATATTGACCATTGTTTACAGACATTTCTTTTCATAAAATAACAGTACAAATAAAGTCAACAAAACGTATAAATATGTGATCTCTAAATATACTAGATATGAACAAAATAGTTTACTACGTCACTCATCTTGCTGGTCTGATTATTATGACATATTGACATCAGGGAATAGCATGAAGAAAGGTCCACCCGTGTACTTGACGCAATTCGAAGAAACTTCCTTCCTTGTAACTAATGAATTATACTGTAAAGTGCAGAAGGTAGATGTTCTGTAAAAAGTACGTGGGTACATGTTATTTGGAAACTAAAAGATCGCCTCCAATATGTATACAATCAATAATTCATCATATTGTATTGTGTATCTAAATAACGTTTCAATGGAAGCAACTTACCCAGCTCGGTTCAATACAAAAACTATATACAATAGAATTAGAGGCTTTTTTTAATTATTGAAATAAAGTCAGACGCGGATCCAGGAGTGTGTAATCCCTCCCTCTCCCTTCTCAACAACCAGCCCCCCCCCCCCCCACCACCCATCCCACACACACACATTTATTAACACAACCGTACGTGTAGACTTAATCTTACACTTATAATTTTATGGCCTAAATTTTCCTTAGAACACAATTTTAGTATCTAATGTTTGTTTTCTTGTAGGCCAGTACAGAAACGAAAAGTCATAAACTGATATGAGATCCACTTGTCAGTTTAGTTTTCAAAAGAATTTGCATATATTAATTCACAACGATTGCATATAAATGTGTTTTAGAATTTGTTTCGTACATCTCCTCTTTTGTTGAAGGAGATCATTTCGTTGTTTCTAAATTAGCAGCTATGTCAAATACACATAGAAAATCAAAATGAGAGATGTTTAATAACCAAATATATGCTTTATAGATAACATGAAATATTTTGGAAGAACTTTACGATGTTGAGTACTAGGTCTCTCAAAACATGACATTAGAAATCTTTATGACGGAAAACAAAGTATGTCCACAAACAGTGACTCATTAAAAGTGTGCTGTCTTGTGCGAAAGGTCAAAGGCCGAAAGAATTAGGGGGTGCATGGTACCCTACCCTCAATAGTAATGTTCTGTAACTCTTTAACATGAAGGAATTGCATTGCTTTCAAAGTTTGTACCACTTTCTAACGTCAGCAGCTTCAATCAACATTTAACTATTTTCAGAGGCAACACAAATAGGTGAAAGAGCTAACATAAAAGTTTACGCCAAGGTTTTCAATAGACGACCAAATCCGGCCCGAATAAACGGCTTTCAATCTTGCATTCCTTTGGAGTGTTGGTGCCCATAATGGCCTAAACACAGTACGGACCTATACCACACACATAGCTCAATCTGTACACTGAGATTTTGGTTCTCACTGATCGTCTGTGTTTGATCTCGTCCTAATCCTTCTAGAGAAGTTATTTAGAACCACTGGGTCTATGCTATTACAGTTAGTAGGTAAGGGTGTAGGTCTTCCTTCTGAGATATAATTCATATAAATCATTTCTACATTTTGAATGAGGACAGTAGTGTCAATCTTTACGTCCTAAGTTCGGTGTTTATGTCGCCTTCATTTGAACAAACCATTCATGCAAACATGCAGGCCCTTATACATGCAGTTTGCCTGTTGATGAAGTGTCGCGGGGATCTTCGGGATTGGTTTTCTTTGAAATCAATTGTCCAGCGTGGCGTCCAGTTCGGTTAGGTCTATGAGAGTATCATTGGTCAGATCAATGATGGAATCATTAATGATGATTAGAGATTGATTGTCTGTTGATAATACCAAGAAAAGAGAGATAATAATAAAACAATGTAATTAAACTTTGCAGTTACCAGACGCAGTTCGAGTACAACAAAGAGTATGCACGAGTAGAATTTCACTTGGTATGCAGGGGAAAACCACATATACTTATGGGGGAAGGGGGTTAAATTAAAATCAGGGGGTACGCCCCACCCCACAATTGGCAGACACAATATTGCAACAAAAAATCCTACAGAAAGGGAGAAAATATCTGAGGTAGAACCTAAACAGTCGAAATTCTTCTACATTGTTTCAAATGTTAATGCAACAACTAATAAGCACCATTTTACATCTAAGCATACCAAATGACGGATGGAGAATAACAAGGTTGGATAAAATAATAGACACTTAAAACATTTGATCCATCACTATTTTACAGTCCTTCTTCAGTGAACTGTTAAATATTGTTGTATGTATTTCTATGTATTTTAGATCCTCCTGCAAGCAGGAACTTGCGAAGAAGCCATCATTGGCTTATCAAAGCCGCAAGCTGACCGAAGTCAGTATCTTATATTCATATTTAACGTCCTTGATTATGAATTGTCAATTGTCAGCAACTCTGTAACTGGACGACATACATTAATCTTGGAGTGACTCGAACTCGAGAGATTTATACCAGACATTTGTTACGGAAATTCAAATTAACGAACAAAATTCTTTCGAGATAATTTCCTGGGGGTAGCGGAGTGGGGGGGAGGTGTGATATTAAAAGGGCAAGTATATTTTGTCATTCTTTACGGTCTCTAAGTGGATACCAATCCGTTTTTACTTGCTCCGTTTTTAATATTCTTCTTTTTAAGCTAAATGTGAAACTGTAAACTTACTCTCTGTTCCATTATCTTCATCTTTCATAGCTTTCCATCTTCCATCTGGAAATATTTGGATGTCACAATCGACGAGATGTTGCTCTAAAACACCCAAAAAGTACCTGAAATAAAAACGTATAACAAAATTTAAATCAATAACAAACCGTCTAAATTCGGCGCAATATGTTGGTAATAATTTTAAAAACAATAATAGCTACAATGGCTATCAATGAAGTCACATTATATATATGTGTGTGTATATATATATGTGTGTATATATATATATGTGTGTGTATATATATATATATATATATATATATACATACATATATATATATATATATATATATACACACACACACATATATATATATATATATATATATATATATATATATATATATATATTAATAGAGAAAACCAGAGAAATAAGATATGACTCATAATTGACAAATAAGGAGTAATGTTTTAGAAAATATATTTTCTCTTGGATGAAAAACCCAGGAGGTCAGGACAAGTCAGGGGCCAAACCCACTATACCTACCGTACCAGATGGTAGGTTTATGCACTCGTAAATGGTCACGTTCCCACATTATACGCGACTTTGCATTCCTGAAGGTTTTTTTTATTTTTTTATTCATTTTTTGTTATGAGACGAAACATTAAATGAAAGGGTTACATTTTACTTCAAGAATTGTAAATTAATCTCCACACATGGATTTCTGCTGGTCCCTTTAGCACAGGATAACACACACGAATGCATGGCATTCCTGCAGTGTGTTTATAGTGCATATCGCAAGCCAGTCATTTTTTGAAACACTACGTTACGAGACGAGTTGCCGACAGCCATGCAGGTGCTAAAAAAGGCAGGGCAATTTTCCCTCTTCTGGCCAAAGGAATGGAATTATAAGTACGATATTTGCGGGGATCAGGCCGATAAGAACATATAGGCCTATTGAACCGTTTCCTGGTTGCCATAGGTACGCAGAATGGATTCCTTCGGAATTATGACGTATTCAGATGTGTTCAATTGTTGAAAAAGCTTTCTCTTCCATCAGATCCAATCTCAAGTAACGTGATCAACTATATTTCAAGAATGTCAATTTTTGTATAACTCATACTATAGGACTTACCCAGGACTTACACCAGGCCGTGTATACACATTATAAGATTAACACTAATTCTACTATAAAATAGTGAGCTACGTAGGGTTAATAAACAGATGAAGGCTATACTTAACCGAAATAAAAATCGAATTTGTTAAGTGAATATGTTCCCTGGTGTCACGGTGACAATATAACTGTATCATATTTAAAACATTCCAGAAGTTCGCCTTTCCTCAACACCCCCGCCTCCCCTACACACACCTTCACACCAACAAAGTAAGCCTAATGAAACATACTAATCAACAAATATGATAGACATAACACACACATTGCGTATTCAGAAATACAACATAAATGTTATTGAAAGGAAATTACGTCTTAAGACACTAAAAGGAAACGAATGATTCCCTAAAAGTTAATCTTCGCTATATATGACCCTATTTTTTTTGAAGAGGTCCGACCTGGAAGAGAGCTCCATACGGCAAAGAAATTAACAGTATTGAGTTACGTAGACTATAGTTCTTCGTTGCTAAGACAATACGGGAAATAACTTACGCATCCACGTAAACATCCGTCTTGTCTTTAGCTGCCTTTCCGCAAACCGGACAAGACCATTTCGTTTTGCTGTTGGATTTAAAGAGAAAAAAGGGGGAGTTCACGTATCAATACACTGTTTCCTTGAACAAATATATCTTGTTAATATGTAAAAGTTGAAGGGTTAGAAATTGGTTAAGAGAATTATTGTTTCCATCTCTCTTTAAATATAGAAAGCCTATCCGAATAATCTCTATCAACTTCAAAATAACATATTCTTAATTTTTCATCATACTTGGAAAAAGGCATGAAAGCAAGTAAATATATCAAAATTCACGGAAAACGTAAACTGATTGTTTGAAATGCTTTACCACAGAGCTGTTCATTTCACTCCTGAATTGCGCAAGAGACTATCGGAAACATCACGGAATTCTTAATTTTGTCTTGGATAAGTAATGTAATACTTGATTTCCGAGACATTGTGGGAACCATGTTAAACATATAGAGCTTGAAATCATAAGGGAAGTTGGTGTGTGTAGGAGAATGTAAAGGTGACTTGAGATACAATAAAGAACATTAATGTTGTAAGATCATTAAAAACAACTGTTATCAGTCTATAGGTTTAATTTCAAATTTTAATTTCTGAGAAATGACCCTTTAAAACATCTAAGTTCATCAATTGAAGCGACTGGACTAGATAGTCTAATATATAGAAGTTAAGGTCAGTTCCTCAGATGCAACAACAACAAAAAGTGAATAGGAAAACATACATCTTTTTATGGACTCAGATGAAATGTTTACAAAATGTGTTAGAAATTTGTCAAGGACATATATGGTATTGAATGTCATTCTATTTGGTGATCTGTTTTATATATGAATTTAAACATTTATGAATTATTAAACAAAGGATCAACATTTAACATTAAGGTATCCACTGAGGAATCAACATCGTCAGCAAGAAAGCCTTAATTGAGCTTTCCAGGGACTAAGTACATTCTAAGTTTGGATATTTTGCACAAAAAAAAGGAATAAGTATGGAAACACTATTAGCACTTATTTGTTTTTGCATGATGAACAAATTCTACCTGTAGTCATTCTTTAAAGCAACTCGAGTTCTCTGCTTATTCTTATTAAATTCTATATTTTGTGCGTTTGGTCTATAGACGTTTCTTGGCATTCACGACAGGTATTCAATAATAGGGTATATATATATATATATATATATATATATATATATATATATATATATATATAAACACTTACCTAATATGAGACATCACACTAAAGTGCTCATTAAATCATTACTGTTTTGTAACGTTGAAATATTACTGTTATTATAATTTTATTCTTTCATGCATCATATCACTTTGCATAAATGATAAACGTTTACAGGGAGGAAGTTCCATGGGAAAGAGATGTAATTAGACTGCTTTATCACAGACTGTTATGTTTATATTTATATTTATAACCTTTGCGATCATAATTATGGCGGATATACGAAGAGTCAATTTGTCATGTACATATATATGTTTTCTTACATATTTCATTACATGTTATGTATTCAACCTTTTTTCATTTACTCTTAGCAACGGAAATCCGTTTATTTATTTGAGAGTTGGACCAGTGTGTTTCCTTTATTACTTACTCTAAGTTACAAACCGGTATAATGTATTAATGTTAGACTTCGTTAGCCATTATACTGTTTCATATCGAACCTCATATTCAGCATAAATCAAAAGAACATGTGCATGATGTGAAAGAATTTAAAACATTTCCAAAACTCTTTGGTGAAAACTCAGTGAGGGATGCAGCATGCTAAACTTATTCCTCTTCTAGCTCAAAAATCTAATCTGTCATAATATGGATATTCGCAAGTCCTGAAGCTATCGCACTGTGGGTAAAATATCAGTCGAAAACTTATCTGTGATTCTGTGTTAATTTTAGTATGACACCTAACGTATCGGTTTCATGTTTCAAATTGGGCATGTCTGAACTCATGCGCTTGTCCTAGTAGCAGTCTGACGGGGGCTGGCAAATTTGTAAGATATTTGGTGATCAATAGCCAACAGTTGCGTCAAAGACCATTGTGTAGCTAATATTACACCCTTCCATTCATTCATTCAATTTCATTCATTCAGTTTCATTTCATTCATTGTATCCTTAAAACAGTTCTTTAAAGTTCTCGAAGTTGTGGATACTAAAACCACTCCACAATGCAGACAAGTTAAAAAACAAATGTTGCAAATACGAAGAAAATACTCCAACTAGATTGTATGCGTGTTGCATGCGATCAGCACTAAATGTTTAACATGGCACAATAATAATTAACAACGAATGTTTACTAAATCTGTATTATAGTGGATAATGTCGAGCAGTATATAAGTGTTATGTACAACTACAATCATTCAATATTTAGCCACCTTTTTAAGTCTCGACGGCTTCGGTTAAAGGAAAAAAAGACACATTTAGCGTTTCACGGATGACTTTACATAGGCGATTGTCGTGCAGTGTGCCGTGGTTCACACAGTGTAACTAAACTAATGATGGATAAACATAGAAAAGCACACTTTATAAAAAAGGGTCTTCAGTCGTTCAGCGTACGGGTGGGTGGGACGTCTATGGACTCCGAATGTATATATATCTATATATCATAGGTCACCACAGTCGAGCTGGGTGGCGTCTTGTTTAGTTAGTTGGGCATGTGTTGCAGCTTTGATGTGGCTGGCATAAGTTGAACAAATTACCATTGTATTTGAGTAATGTTAGGTATGTATTGGATAACTCAGATAACTCAGATTGGATAACTCAGATTGGATAACTCAGATAACTTGGATAACTTAGATCGGAAATTCCTTTAAAGAAAAATGATTATAAAACGCTAAATCATATCAAGAATAAGAGATTCAGAAAACTTGTAACCCCATTAGGTTTTTTTACTTACATGCCATCGCGTGGGAATGCCGTCTCGTCAAAGCAGTTGATGTGGGTGCAGGCAAACGTTCGACACGGAATTGTTATCCTCTTCAATGTGTACGGGCATACGACCGGTATCTGTATGTTATCCACCGCTACAGAACTACCGTCGCATTTGAAAATTTCTTTTACTGTGGAAAGTAAGAGAATTAATAAAATATCAATAATAATCAATAAAAAAAATATATTAAAACATTAAGAGCTGACAAAATGCAGGGTTTTAAGACGGTAGCAAACGGTCCCGCAATTTTAAAGAGGTACTGTAATACTGTGGGTAAAGAAAATATAGCCAAGATTATTAGCTTTATTCCGCGGTCAATTCATAATAGTCATTCAAAAAGTTCCATATGATATTTAAAACATGATTCTCTAATAACTTATTTCAAAACCATTTCAAATTTGGCAAAGATTAATGTTGGAGTGAATGTATTTATGGTACATGTGTTGATGTGACAGAATATATTTTCATATAGATTAATCAAAAACATTATAATGAGAATATAGTGTAACCATTTTGAACAGAGTGGGGAAAATGATCGAGTTTGTTTTAAAGGTGCATTCCAGACACACACCATTTTTTACGATGTACCCATATACTCATACATGATGTTGTACTCGTACTACAAGTACCGCCAGAGAGGTACTTAGAGTTTCTTGTAACTTGTTAAGATATTATAGCATATCTATCATTTGATGAAGGGTGGGTAGAGAAGGGGTATTTCCTTGCAGGGAATGTCAAAATGAACATATTATGGGATAAATAAGACAATAATTTCTCAGTGATATAAATAACAATTGATCATTCCACTTAACGTCAGTTACGTTCTTTAAGTCTCACCATTCAGATATGAATTCTTATGAGTATGGTTGTGATTATTTTAATTCAGTAATCGATTGATATATCCGATTCACATGGGGGGGGGGGGGTACGAAAAATATTAGAAATGTCAAAGTTTAAGACGTTTGGTTCGATTTCTGTTTTTGGCATACATAACAATAACTTACTTAAATCTAATGACTTCTTAACTGGCATAACGATGAAGAAATATACCTGAAGAAGAAAGAAATAAAGGCTTTACAGGACCGTATAGCAAGGGTTCGGTTGGTATGGGTGGAGGTGGGGGGCGGGGAGGGGAGGGGAGGAATGGGTGGAGGGGGGGCGGGGGAGGAATGGGCAGAGAGACATGAGAAATCGCGTCGCAATATGTGTCCCCGATATTTCATGAAAGTAGTACATTTAAATGTAATGAAACTATTGGCAACAAAGCGTAACAACATAAGCGTAACAACAACGTAACAACAATTAGGAGTGTTAGCTCAGTGGTTAACGCCGATGCCTTTCAACCGTAAAGCCCCCGGTTCGAGTCACTCCCAGATTAATGTATATGTCGTCCAGTTACAGAGTTGTTGACAATTAACAACCCAGTTACAGAGTTGACAGTTGTTGACAATTAACAACTCATAATCATGGATGTTAAATATGAATGTAAGAGACTGATTTCGATCAGCTTGCGGCTTTGATAAGCCAATGAGGCTTCTTCGCGAGATCCTGCTTGCAGGAGGATCTAACATACATACATACATAAATAAAATAATTAAAAAGCCAACATCATGTTAAGGTGTGAAAATTATATTGAATACAAAAACAGTATCTTGCATGACTCCAAACAAAATTTAAGTGAAAAATTCAATATGATCAGCGGCTTGTGGAAAAATCTCAGAGGATGGGAGTACATGTTTGCAAAAAAAAAAAAAAGACCCCGTAGAATTAGGGCTATCCGATACGAACATGTGAATATTACAAAGCCTGATCCACGTGACGTAAAGGTCTACATGACAGAGTAAAAACAAAGCGAACCGAAACAAAAGATTGCTCACCCCTGTGCCTAATTTTAGATACTTGTATGGTTTCTCTGAAATGGAAAAGATAAAACATGAAAAAACTTGTTCAGTAAGCTCTGGCTATAGTCTTTTCCATGCATAGAGATACATGTAATCAGTCAGCTGTACGATATTAAACATGAAGTGAATTAGACCAATTGTTGCTTAAAAATGAAGTAACACACGTATATCTCTACGGCACTTAATATGCTCTATAAGTTATGCGTGTGTAACTGTGTGAGACCAGGTTTAGAGTTATTTTACCCATAGGCGTAGGAGGCGGGGGGGGGGGGGGCACCTACTGAAAGAAGAATAATTTGCAGTGTGTTTTTCAATTTTTGGTGATAAAATTCGGTCAATATGCTGAGAATTTTTCGGGCACCTATACTGAAAGAATAATAATTTGCAGTGTGTTTTTCAATTTTTGGTGATAAAATTCGGCAATATGCTGAGAATTTTTCGGGCACCTATACTGAAAGAATAATAATTTGCAGTGTGTTTTTCAATTTTTGGTGATAAAATTCGGGCAATATGCTGAGAATTTTTCGGGCACCTCCTGAAAGGAAAATAGTTTGCAATGTGTTTTCAATTTTTGATGATAAAATTCGGGCAATATGCTGAGAACTTTACGGGTACCTATACTGAAGAATAATAATTTGCAGTGTGTTTTTCAAATTTTGGTGATAAAATTCGGCAATATGCTGAGAATTTTTCGGGCACCTACTGAAAGAAGAATAGTTTGCAGTGTGTTTTACAAATTTTGGTGATAAAATTCGGCAATATGCTGAGAATTTTTCGGGCACCTACTAAAAGAATAATAATTTACAGTGTGTTTTTCAATTTTTGGTGATAAAATTCGGTCAATATGCTGAGAATTTTTCGGGCACCTACTGAAAGAAGAATAATTTGCAATGTGTTTTTCAATGGTAAAACTTATGTTATTATTATCATTATTGTTTTAACGACTTCCCCAATAATTATAAACCAATATGGAAGGGTAATAACACGGGAAATGATTGTATGTTATTGGTATGTGTTGTAATAACCGATGAATGCCTATATGATATGCACAATAACATGCTGAACGCGCGGAGCGCGAAAAATTTTGGTTATATTTTTCGGGCAAGCCGTTACAGCCCCCCCCCCCCCAATCAAATTGGGCTCCTACGCCTATGATTTTACCAGGGGTGGGGAAGTGGGATAGGGCGGCATTCAGTAAAGTACATGCACTAAGAATAATTTAACTGGGCAGCAGCTTGTTCTTGCTCACCCAGTGGCTATTTTCCAATTTACTAGTTACTATCAATGCATTTGCTATTAATATGGGGTGGGATGGAGTGGGGTGCGGTGGGGGAAGTAAAGGGGATGACGCGTATTCCAATGAACTTTATTTCCCTCTAACATAATATACCGTATATGGCCACCGTAGTTTATAGCCAACTTCACATATCACAAAATGCCATTAATGAGATATCGTTAAATATACAATATTGCATATTGAAGTAATTGTTTGGTGGTTGTTGTTTATGTAGGCCTATATCTCTGATGTGACGAAAGGTTGTGGACAAATATAATTTTCTGATTAGGCAATTTCCGCCCAGTTACATGATATATACATATATTTCCCTTTTGACGTTATACACCGATCGGAAGTGATTCCATTCCAAATAGTAACATTTTTTTTATCAGCACTGAGTTTATCTAGTTGAAATCATAGAATCAGAAATTATGTACGGCTTTACACATGGGGATGTATTTCACGAAATGACAGGTAAACTATTGCAGTACGTGTGTAGTTGGTAGGCTACATTCGTGTTGTTGAAACTGTATATGAAGAGTATTGGCCTGCAGTCAAATAGACATCGATGCTGGTATGTTGAATCTGCCTGTTTATTTATTTGCAATGTTCTTTCACCTTTCTCTGTAACTCTTACCTTTTGCTTTCTCCACTGCCCGTTCCATGTTGTTTTTTTCTTAATACAAGACAACTTTTCAGAAGGTGCCTCGATGCACACCGACTGTTAGTGTAGTTTTCTTCGAGGGTGTCTATTAACGGTGGACTTTAATTCTAATAAGAATGTTATTCAGTACTTAATTGAGATTAACTGTCTCTTTCAGTGAGTTTCTAGTTTCTATGGAAACGCCGTGTAATCCACTTAGAGAGTATTATTGTATTTACTTCCAGTCCGGATTTGTGTTAAGGCTAAGTTGAAATTCCCTGAACTGTGAAAGAACATAAAGTCACTATGTCCATGCAGCTATTACGGTCAGCCATGTTTTTATTTATCTTGCTCAGTATAGGCCTGTAGATAGGCCCCTATGAATGTTTGTTTGTTATGAGAGGGTATAGGGTTGGAGGTTGGGATGGGGTGGGAGGGGGGGGGGAGGGGAAGTTGAGATCAATTGAGGTTATGTTTTGCAGTAGCATCCCATACCCCAAAGTGTGATCATTTTTTTATACTTTAAAATGACGTGTAACGATACGAGAAGTCCAGATCAGTATTAACAATGATCTTAGGCACGTGAGAAACGTTAGGCATCTTCGAAGCTATATGTGATAAGATACTCTGATTGGAGCACGTTGTATATAGAACGGCCGTATATATAACAAGTAGTGTAATTCACACTGACCAACTCATTTATTTGATGAAACTGTTATACGTTTAACATGGTGACAACTCAAACCCTAATTACAGGTGTATTCAAACAACACTGTGGGAAGAAAAGAATATATCGTTACCTTATTTCTGAGATTTACTTTCAAGAACAGGATTAGTCCTGTATTTATGAAATATAGCAATAAAGGGATCTCATATTCATTTCAGGGCCTTTATATTTGTTTTGATGTCTTTAGTTTGACAAAGGTGGCACAAAACTGAAATTGCTTCAAAGAACCAATGGGTAATTATTCCCCCCCCCCCCCTCCCCTCTCTGTGCTTTATGGAAACCAATTCATGTATCCATAGGCAATAATGATGTGTGGGAGTGGGGTGGGGTGTGGGTGAAGGGTCGTCTATTACATGTTTTAGGAGTAACAAATACGAGAAAGTTCAGGCAATATGGGCGGAGTGTATAGCCTAGTGGTTAACGCCGGCGTCTCCCAGTCATGAGATCCCCGGTTCGATTCCCCGCCGACAGCAATGTGTGTCGTCTGGCAAAGGTGTTGTTCAATAACAACTTCCTGACATGGACGTTAAATGGATGTGTGCCGAGAGATTGGCTTCGGTCAGCTTGCGAGTCTACAAGCCTCCATGGCTTCTTTCGCGAGTTCCTGCTTGCGGGAAGATCACATATACATACATACATACATACATACATATGACTTCATTATTACACAACATATTAATTTCTGAGAGGCTATCAGAAAGTGGGTGTCCTGATTGCCGACACAACAGATAGGCCTACCAATAAATATTGCAAGTTCTTACTTATATAAATGTAACAAATAATTACGAAAAATATCACTTTATTGAAATATAAAATATACGTTCAAGACGTGAAGCTACCTATAACACCTATCTGCTATGCTACACAATAATACAAACCAGTATATTACAAATCAAAGACAAAAATTCAATCACATAAAAAAAAAGCTTGTAAATTGATGAATTTTTCACAAACCCTTGGGTCTGATCTTTTCGTCGATAAATTCAGTTGAAACAGCATTTCAATGTTTATCGCCAATGATAGCGTTCAATATTATAATTTATTGCTAAATCATTGAGATTGCTGTAATTTTAAGTGATCAAAGCAAAACCATCTTGTCCCTTTTAATTTCACTCAAAATAAATTGAGTCTATTTACTATTTTATATCAGAAATCGAGTATTTCTCCAATGCCCATTCTCAAGATTAAGTATATATACCAGTCCAAATGTACAAATATACGATTCTTCCGTTAATTTACGATATTTAATAAAGTGCCACAGTGATGCAGTATTTGTAACTGATTAAAGCAGGTATAAGAATGAGTTTCAGTAGTGCCACGAAATGATGCATCGTATGGAATTAACATTACTAATCTATACCACATTAATCAATGAAAAATAAAATTATCAGAAAGGGTATTTATGGTTTATCAATTTTTTTGTTTTGTTTTCTGTTTTATTAATACTTGGTAGATCTGTTGTAGAGTTGAATACTAATCTCAAGGAAGTTGTTTAAAATCAGATGGCTGATTGTTAAAAGCATGTATGATGTGTCAACAACAAACTTGTATGATGAGTCCGTATATCTTTCTTTTTTTTTTTAGCATCGTCATCGTCATCTAAGATTAACAATACGCAAAAGCAGATCGGACATTTTTCGACCTGTCCTTGAATGATTCGAAATAAAACTTGATTAAATGGTCAAGCTTATTAATTACAATGAATGTTATGTAATGGAATTTTGATATCTAGTTTCTTTCAAACGCCATATGGTTCATATATATATTCGCACGACCCAACCAAAATATGCATCATTCAAAATGTAGGCATGATACCGCCGCATGCGCAAACGAGTGCAACGGAAGGAATTTGCGCTATATATATATATATATATATATATATATATACTATATCATACAGAGAGCAGCGGCAGGCTTAACGTACGAAGGACTGCAGGTAAATGGATCACGTTAAGCATATAACATTAAAGTACATGTGTTGTAGACCATGCTACAGTCCAGATTGGATTTCCATGAAACTTTTAATGTTTGAGAATTGACCCTTTTAAACGAGTGAATGTTATGGACTAAAGTAGTGAACAATATAGGCTTTAGTCTAATAGACAGACCATTTCAGTCAGTTCCCGAGATGCAACACAACACATACTCTAAAATGGGAAAAACATAAGACTTTCATAACCTCAATTGACATGTTTACAATATGTTACAACTATTTCATGGATAAATGGTACTGAATGTCATACATGTTTTGGTGCCCTTATGTTTATATGAATTTGAAAGAACACGTTTGGGTTGAATTATTGGAATTTATAAAAACAATGGAATAACATCAACATTTAGGCCTGCACAGAGGGGCCGACATCATTACGGCTGAAAGCCTTATGGGGTCATTCTGTGTTAGCATATTTAAGAGTGGAATATTTTTAAAACCTCCATAGCTTTAGAGACAACAACTATTTATCTTTTGTTGTTCTTTAATTCTTGACCTATACCAGATCAAAAACAGGTTTAGATTGCAAAAGCTTAATCTATAGCTTAAGTCCATCACAAATGTTGGTGCGTTCTTTTACGGCTCTCTTTTGCCAAACGATTATGATGAAAAAATAGTGTCCGTTTGTGTTTGTGTCTGAGTGTGTCTCCCGGTTACCCCCTCCTCCTACCCCCCCCCCCCCACCGTCAACTTTTCAGTGACATTTCATTCTCGCCAGGTATAGGAATACATCGAAACATTTTCGGAATTAAAGTTTCAAAACCTTCGCACTTTTTTTATTAAAATTGATTTCGATGACCTTAACCGCAAAGCCTATTGTGACTTCGAAAATAGAAAATGTGCAGACTCAACGCCACTGAAATACAGACAGTAAGCTTTCTTGGAAACAATAGATCCGATGTTGCAAGTTTTAGTTTCAGTCGATTGTTGTATTTGGAAGCAGCTGGGCCGATGCGATCATGTAATAGATATGTCGCGTTCTACACATTCCAAAAATTGGTGAAATTGAGCTTGGTCGACATAGAAATAGTTTTTTTTTTAAGTTAGTTTCTTCGATTTTTCTTTGATGTTATTTTCATGGATTCAGAGTTATACGATGTCAGCGACAAATGGTGAGTTACATTTATCACATCGAAAACAACGGCATAATTAATATAACAATTTGTACGTAAAAAATATAATAACGTTGCGGGGTAAAGTGTACCTTAAGTCAAATTTGACAGTGAAAGAAGAAATATAATTGTTCTATAAATATTCATTTAAAGTCATTTCGTCAAATAAGAAATACGTTTGCTTTAGTCTCTTATTGCGCCCCACATTTAATGAGAATTCCCACACATCCTCCCCTTCTCACACATCCCATCCGTTACAGGTTTTAAAGTAATGTGATTGTTATAAATAGTTGTCAGTTAATATTCGAATGGAATCTATCGTTATTTCTTCCAGAAAAAACTTGATTCTTGCATCATACAGGCTATAAATAAAGTCCGTATCTCAATTGTGCTATAAAATATTTCAGTACAATATTTTAATGTTGAATCGTTTACTATATTGCTATCCCAAAGTTGTTCTACCTGAAACCAAATCTATTGCCTATACATGTTTAGGCAAGTCCAATAAATCCTATTATATTTTCATAGAAACATTGAAATATATTTGTAATAAGTTTTACGTTTCAGTCAAGCTGTATGACGTTATATTTCGAGTTAAATTAAATTAAAAATCAAAACATTAAAGATAAAATTTTAGTGTTGTCCTGCCTTGTGTTCAATGTATCTTGTAATTGGCAAACTGATTTCTTAATAAAAAAATAAAAAGATAGTAAATATTTAAATGTACACATTTTAAACGATCCAGAAAGCTGGGGTAAGAAGGTGTGTTTGAGGGAGGAGGGGGGCGGGGTCATTGTTTGATGAATATTATTGTAAACATTGATTAATTTTCAGAACTGACATTTGTATCCCAAAATTTAGCTTCTTCGCCATTTTTGCAATCTTACTATTATGTTGAAAGCCACTGCCTTGATTTTTCCTTTAGTAGTAGTGATTATTACAGTTAGAAATATTATACATGATTTCGGCTAACTGGTAAATTTAATTTTTTTATTCATTATTAAAAAAATAAATAAATAAAAAATGATGTATTTGTCAGAAACTTTACATATGGGAGAAATTAAATTATACAATTGAGCCTAACGTTTATGGCCAGAAGTTACCAGAGGTAAATTGCAAAATGCCAGTCGCTGAAGAGGTTTCCAAAATCATTTAAAAAAAAAACAGGCTATAGATGAGATAATTTTGAAACCATTTTCAAGTGTTGACATTTTGATGTTAGTTATTAAGTTTAGGTATTATCCTCATTTCTGCAGACAGTTACTACAAACATTATAATTTATACACACAAAACAGAAAAAAATAACTAAAAAATGAGGTAAAATTTAGTTTAAAGTTATTCAGATAAATCAACCATTGTATGTGCTTGAATGAGTGAGTATAAATCTATACATTATAATTTTTTTAATATGCAAATTATGCCATTAACGGTTTTACTCAGCTGCAGTTAAAAGACAAATATTTTAATTTGTCTGTAGATGTTGAAGCGCATATAGTTTGATTGTAGCAATGTATAACGCATGACTAATATTATGCCTTTACCACGGTTTACCTATTCGAGTAACATCAGTTATTTGCTATACATTTACCGGAAAAGTGTTTATACGAATGCAACTTAGCCAGCCTTACTATACTGTTTTCACAACTGTTCTAACTAACTTTAATGGGCATTGCAATAATTTGATTTAAAAAACAAGGAACAGAAAAGAAACGTGGTCTATCACTGAAGTTGTTAGTAATTTCGGATTTGTATAACAATAGGCCTGCTGCGTAGAGCTGAGGAGAAAACTCGGAGCATTTTGACAAGTTATAACCTTTGTTTTATTCACGAGAGATGAAAGCAATAATTAACCAATTTACAATCTGACCTTCAAACTTAGTACAATGCAGTATAGATCCAACATAATGCTAATTATAAGCAGACGCGGATACAGGATGGGTGGAGTGCGGGTTCCCACATTTTCTTGACTGCAGACTACATGTTTGCATTGCGCAACATCATGCTAGCATTGCGCAAAATATGTGTAGCATATCGGAAGCATTGTGCAATCTGGTCACCTGCTCATGCTGTCATTGCATGATGTACCGTATCGGAATATCAACATTTGCTCAGGTGGAGAGAACATTGAAATGGATTACCGTAGTTTTTTGTTTTTTACTTCAGTTTATTGCCTTGTATGTGCTCAAACAATTCTAACTAAAATCGGTGCCCTATACTCTCTTCGCACCCTAATTCCTCATAATTTTACAAAATATGTTTTTCTTTCTGAAAGATATTCCGCAAGTCAACTCTACATTTTCACTTGCAATACATCCATGCATGATGCAAAATATAATTATTATGTAAATTAAAACTAATAAACGGTGGAGTGTATATGTACAGTTTCCAACATATATAATAGTTTCTTGTTTATGTTATAGTAAACATCATTTAAAATAAATTCTCACTAATACTGCACAAGAAGTTATATTGGTTTATCCCCACCACCCCCAGCCCGCCCTCAGAAAAAAAAAAACTTCTATGGTAAGCTGATGAACAACATTTTCATTGTACAAACTATCGATGAAGACCTTCTGTAGTAATGCAATCAACTAATAACTTTATTTTTAATGATGTTAATAAATTATTGACTAGAATGGGATTCGAACCCTTTGCCTCAGTCAACTCAAGTCACCTGATCCATAAATATTCCTATATATTCCATGATTGGTGGCGATCCGTCTTTAACTATTGCTAACGGTAAGGGGGGAGGGTGGGGTGAGGGGAAATTCGACTTTATTTGTATGTATTTATAAGCAAATTACACCAGAGATAGTCCTATGGGACTTGGTTTAGCTTTCTTGTTATTGATCAATGTTTTTTTTTAAATACAAATACAAAAATTGTCTTGCAACTTCAACCAACGGTTAAACTGAGTTCTTCCATTTTTTTTTCTCGATATTTACATTTTTTTCAATATTTACAATTGAATTCATTGCCATTTTCGATGACATTTTTAAAAGTAAAGGACTTTTCTAAACATTTTTCACGACATCAGTCTTAACAAACTGAAAACAAAAAAAGAAGGTATAAATAAGAATCAAAGAAAAAGACGATTAGATTAGTGTCTGATCAGACTGTCCTTGTATTATATGAGTAAATATTGATTTCTATCTGGAAATACTAAATTATTGGAATTGGGCAGAAAAGTACGATAAATATACTCTTCTCCTTCCCTTTCTTCCAAACTGGATGAATATGTCATGCACAAATCAATCTGTATGTATTATGTAATTTGGCCAAAACGAAAAGACAAAAAGATAACAACTATATCAAAAATCAAGATACAGTGGCAAAAAATTGTGGCACAACAGTTCAAAACACATAAAACAATATTAATACAACGTCACTGGAATTTATATGATTCTTAATCAATTTGTATAGCTTTAAGCTAGAGATACGTCCTCGATGACTTTCATCATTAGCCTATATATTACGTGCGTAGGTATAGGCCTACCATATATGTTACACAGTTGCAAAATCATAATCACTTATTGACTTTACAGTAAAGCTGTTCAAGAATTAGTTGTCATATTTCGTTCCTTCTTTGTCTTCCCCCTCAAAATGAAACCAAAATGTTCATATAGCTAATAGAAATGAATATTTATATTATAATCAGTCAAGTTATATTACCGGCATCCATCAAGATATAGTTATCCACAATTAACATAACTGACAAATCCATTGTATATAAATATACAAATTTTACTTAAACTTCAGTACACGGTACCTGGAATGACATTGTGCAGCCACTGCACACGTTCACAAATATCTACCGTCTTTTACAAATGATGACGTTGCTAGTTTCCGCATAAGGTAATCACCATCACATGAGTTCTATTTGATGACGTCAGCACTATTAGTAATATCGCAAATATATCAGTGACCATACAGACTGAGACATATCAATTTTCCCGCCATTTATGCTTGCGTCGGTGGCATGTTCATGATACAACTCCCACATACATCTTTCAGCACAATCAGCAAACGGTTCCTTGGAGAATTAAAAAAAAAAAATAGAATCCAGCGTCGGTTTGAGTTGAAAGCCTGTTTTACTGAAACGATTTCGCGTTACCACATAACGTTAAGTATACGCTCATGCACCCGTCGACGACTTTTGCATTTGGAGGCGGGGATTTCGAACATTCGTTTTTGATATGAGACGAGACTTCATTGTATATTGGTTCTATAGTATGAGCTTGGAAATCGCAATTGCGAACTGTATAAAAATAGAGTAATCTCAACCAAACAGGATGCCTATATTTACACACGGGAAGGTAGGTGTTTAGCGAATTTTCTTTTCTGTGCACTTTGCGATTTCTAGATTGATGTTTGCAAGAAATTATAGGTAAGGTAGGAGAAAAATAGGAAACACAACCTTAGGAAATGAAATTTAAATTTGCGTATACTGGTAGCATACACAGTTTGGTAGAGTAAATTGTCATTGAGCTTAAAGTTGCATCATTAATTAAAAAGGTTTTCTTGTAAGAAGAAGGATTTAGGGGGCTGGGCTGATAGAAATGATACAAAACAAAACTATATAATATTGAGCTTACGGTCAATAAAGAAAGAAAAAAGACACACTTTATATTGAAGAAATCAGAGAAAATGTTGTGTTAGCAATGATTAGTAAATCTTGACTATCTTGCATGCAGAAGAACTACACGTAAAATGTTGGTGTGGCACAAAGTTTAATCATGCTAACCAAATTTCTAAGAATTTCATAAATGTCTAAAGATTGTCTTCCTAACAAATTAATTGTCTACTTCTTGCAAGTATCTAAAAGAAAACTGCCATTAAAGCCGATTGTATTAAAGAATATTTATTTCATCAGGTAGGCTATAAACTTTGTTTTAGTTTTGTGAGCTATACGCGATAGTTCACTGCATGACTCCCATGTGTACACAGAATAATCTTTGTATAGTTATGCCGCAATATAAAGAATGCAAAGGGAATTTAACAGTTGCTTGATTGATTTTTTTAAGTAATATTTGTTTAGTTGAGTTCCTGAAATTGTTTTGTCTTTTGTTGAGCAGTATAGTTGAGACTGACTTATAAAACTAAAACACCTTCTTAATGTCGTACAGGCGACCTTTTAGAAGTACGTACTCTCAATCGATGTGTCTAAGCAAATACATTTCTTCCGCAACTTTATACCCGGCTTAGTGTAGTGATCCACTTGAAAGATATTTCTAAACACATATGTTATGCATAATAAATACAGTAAATAAATGCACAAAAGAATTAAAAACAAAGTGTCTTTGACCATTAGTGATCAGTATTCAGAATACCTTAATATATTACATGCACTTGCAACAGATATATCAATCCGTTCATGTATATATGCATTTTTAGGTAGAATTTGTCCCAATTTGAAAAGTAAAATTATACTCATTGAATGGGAGATAAAGTACCTGACAACATAATATGTTAGTTTAGTCTGCCAAAACGGTCTGAAAACGGTTTGAAATAGTAAAACGAGGGTAATATTATAGAAGAAAAATAATTGGAGCACACTTTTCGTCTTTTGTAGTAATGTGTATACGTGATAATTCGCTAAATATCATTATTCAGATCGACTAAACCGCATAGGTATCTATACATCATGTTAGTTTACAACGCAAAATGCAGATCTAGGAATTATGAAGAAAATTGTAAATAACATGCAGTTCATAAAATAGAACATTTCCCAGATTATGTATACAAATAGCACATGAGCTAAGCAGTTCCATTCATGCATATTTAGATTGTTTTAAATGCAGTATGCTAGTAGCATTAGCATGCACCATGCATGTATCGAACATTTTATTTAGCTGAAATAGGAAGAGGCTAAATCTTTGCTTTATTTCATTTATATTAAAGTCTGCCAAAACGGTCTGAAACGGTTTGAAATAGTAAAACGAGGGTAATAATATAGAAGAAAAATAATTGGAGAGCACACTTTTCGTCTTTGTAGTTAGTAATGTGGACGTGATAATTCGCTTAATGTCAATATTCAGATCGATTACACCACATAGGCCTCTATACATAATGTTAGTTTACAACGCAAAATGCAGATCTGAGAATTAGGAAGAAAATGGTGAATAACATTCAGTTCATAAAATAGAACATTTCCCAGATTATGTATACAAATAGAACGCCATTATTCCTGCACATGAGCTAAGCAGTTCCATTCATGCATATGTAAAGTGTTTAAATAGAGTATACCCGTAGTATCAGCATGGACCATGCATGTATCCAACATTTTATTTAGTTGAAATAGGAAGAGGCTAAATCTTTGTTTTATTTCATTAATATTACCGGAATCTTCTATAAAATGTTTCCCAATTTCTTAAAATTCAAATGAAAGATATGGTCGATACATATATGAATTATGTTGTAGTCTTATATAATTGACAATACTTGGTGGCTTGGAAAGAGCAACATAACTTTTATGTCTATTAAAAAGAAAAAGAGAAGAAAATAGAACAAAAAATGTTTCTAAATCATTTTTGTATCATTTAAATCGCATGTCCATTTTTTTATTAAATGTTATGTATTTCATCTTCGATGTTTTTTTTTTAGAGCGTGTAGGATAGCTAAAACATTTAATAAAGAGAAACATATCTTAAGAGTCAAGAAATATTAATTTTGACCTTCTGTGCGTCAGTACACCATTCATCTCATGAGAATATAATAAATAAAAAAAAAAAACAGTATTTTTATTTTCACTTAGTAATTATCCAACACCCTTGCTTCCAGTTCCAGATGAGAAAGAAACGAATCATGCAAACATTTTGAGAGAAGCAAGTTGATTGTAATTCAGTAATGAAGTAACCACATCATATTCCTAATTCAACGAGTATGCCATGTTAACTCTAAGTGTAGTAACTATAGTACAACACTGTAGATCAGTTGTAGATATAATTGTTAAATTTTCCTGATCTCAAAACTAATTGTTAAATTTTCATTCGTGTAGTGAAACGTAAAAAAACAAAACAGAAAACTTAAAAATATGAACCATTTTTATTAGTTGCATGAATCTATTAACAAATTGACTCACTTTAGGCTCATGTGTAATTTTGTGTGAGACATTACAGAAGTACACACCGAGTACCAAAAAGACAAAATTGGTGTTATACTGTGTTCCTTTTTGACATTCTTTGTCATATTAGATGATTACATGTTACTTACTGCAACCTACTGCATTAGATTGATCCTATCCATGTTTAATTCAGTAATGAAGTAATGACATCATATTCCTAATTCGACGAGTATGCCATGTTAACGCTAAGTGTATAGTAACTAAAATACAGCACTGTTGATCAGTTGTAAGTATAGGCGCATGTCTGTTATGAACGTTTTTCCTGACCTAAATACTTATTGTTAAATTTTCATGCGTGTAATGAAACGTAAGAAAAAAACTTAAAAATATGAACCATTTTTAGTAGTTACATTAATCTATTAAGAAATTGACACACTTTAGGCTCATGTGTAATTTTGTGCGAGACGTTACAAAAGTAAACACCGAGTACTAAAACGACTAAACTGGTGTTAATGTGTTCCTTTTTTTGACATTCTTTGTCATGTTAGATGATTGCATGTTACTTACTGCAACCTACTGCTAAGATTGATCCTATCCATGTTTAATTCAGTAATGAAGTAATCACATCATATTCCTAATTCAACGAGTATGCCATGTTAACGCTAAGTGTATAGTAACTAAAATACAGCACTGTTGATCAGTCGTAGGTATAGGCGCATGTCTGTTATGAACGTTTTTCCTGACCTAAATACTTATTGTTAAATTTGCATGCGTGTATTGAAACGTAAAAAAAAAACCTTCAAAATATGAAAATATTTTAGTAGTTACATTAATATATTAACAAATTGACACACTTTAGGCTCATGTGTAATTTTGTGTGAGACATTACAGAAGTAAATACCGAGTACTAAGGCGACTAAACTGGTGTTAATGTGTTCCTTGTTTGTTTTGACATTCTCTGTCATTTTAGATGATTACATGTTACTTACTGCAACCTACTGCATTAGATCTGCATGTTTAATGAGTGATTAAGCATAGTTTTGAATATTTGTTTTCAAAAATTTATCTCAGTTGAAAATAAAGTAAACCCATTTTGATTTAAAACAAACCCGGGACTGCCAGAGATCAGTGAGTTAAATCAGTGTGATTTAAATCGACCTATCCTGGCTAAATCAATCATTTAAAGTACAGTCATGTAACTTTATTCATTTTAGTTTGATCTGTAGTTGGTCATATATAACTTTCATCGATTTAAATTGTAATATATGGTCATTTGTGTGCTTAATTTCTTAATTTCTATGTATCACAACTGATGGCTTATAAATTCGAGGCTATTGATATAAATGCTAGACTAAGGCTTCACACGAAGCCCTTCAGAAATATCGGAGGGCCTTATTTTATGCTTTCATTCAGTAGACACATGGTCTTTTTACTAATCTACTGAAATTTTAAACAAAATATGACTGAGCACCCGATTCTTATGGCTTTTTTTAAAACTGGTAAACGTGAGGAACCGTTAATCGGTTAAAACCGACCTATGTATTAGTACCATTATAACATATTTCAAACCATTAACATTTAAAACTGTCCGAATATAATGTATCGGACAGGTGAACAGAAGGAGAATTTCCAACAGCTAGCCACCAGCGATTGGTGAGCGCCGTCTATATTGGGGGAGTTAGCATGGTTTATTTCAGCATGCATCGTAACATATCATGACAAAATCACGCACTGAACTCGCTAATTAGTAATTACCATCGTTTTATTTCATTCGCATCACCATTCTTTCTCCTGTTCATGTCAATTGTTATCGTTAGTCCAGTCAAACGTCAATCTTTAGTCCATTCCATTCCAGTCAGTTCAGTCTAGTCAATCGCCAATCGTTAGTCTTATCAATCAGCCAATACTCATAGCTAGTACAGTAACTATACTGTTCATGTTACACAACCGTGCATCAGTAAATACTGCGCTGTGTTCGTAACACGGTAACATGTGTTACAGGTGGCACAATAATTACTTCAAGTTTTTTCTTACTGCAAATTTAAAAAAAAATTAAATTAAAAAAAATTATTATTATTATTTTTATAATTAGTGCAAATTTTCACCTGTCGGACTCGTAGTTCAACGTGTAACAGCTTTCCAGTAATTACTGTGCCAACTGTAACACATGTTTACCGTGTTTCGAACACAGTGCAGTATAGTTACTGATGCACGGTTGTGGAACATGAACAGTAGTTACTGTACTAGCTATGAGTTTACTGTACTAGCTATGAGTACCGGGTGTATCAATCGTTATGGATATGTTTTGTTTGCCTAGGATTTTCTGTTTGTAATGTCTTCTCAGTAGGAACTGGTTCGTAAATTTGTAACACATTTTTGAGACTAAATTGTAAGACGCATCGGTTTGACATCAGATGAACAATTATTCCTCACCTTTACCATGTTTTAACCGATAAAACCAGGAAGTTCCATAACAACTCCCTGATAAAACCATGAGAATCAGTGTCTATTGTAATATCAACTCCGTCATTAGGGCTCTCTTAAACTGTTCATGGTTATTTTAACTTTCTACACCAAGCTAACTGAGTCAATTTCTCTAATTAACTGGACTACATGTTACCTTTTTTTTCACCACTGGTGTATATTTATACATAGCTTATTAATATATGACTATTAATATAACTCGTTTCAATAAACTGAACGAAGTTTTGACAGGACCTTACTTCAACCTTTGGAGATAAAAGAAACAAGGTTTCTCGAGTTATGAACTTTTTGGTTTTGCGTACTAACAGGGGACGTAACGTTGCTGTGACAAAACCTTCATTCTCTGAATGAGTGTTCGGTGGTAGCCCAAACGTCACGGGAAAATTATATTAGTATGAGCAAGTTATAACATGTGTAAAACTAAGAGGGCCTGACGTTTCGATCCTAGCAGGATCTTCTTCAGAGGCTGAATGACAAGTAACAGTAACAGAATGCATGAACAAATACACACTAGAATACAGACAGGTTAATGAGCAGGGTGGACACAAAGAGCCTAGATGTAAGAGGATTAGTAGACAAGGGATGGAGAGAAGAAAGAAACCAACAGGGGCAAGAGGAGAGGTAGGAGAAAACTATACAGGCTCTATAGTGGATAAAGCTCTTTAGTGGATAAGCAGTTTGCTAACAGTAATGCTTTATTTCTATTTCAAGCTATAGCATGACACTAAAGCAGATCAGAATGGAGAGGGCGACAAGCGTGTGACATTATTAAAGCTATACGTTAAAATCAGTGACAATGTGCGTATAGGTCGCTTTTTACATGATGGGCTGGGCGGTTTCGTATCAATGTGGTGGAGTGGATAAAGGCGGTGGCGTAAGAAGTAATTAGACCAGTGAGTTGTTCCATAACAACTCCCTGCGATTAAACCTAGCACTTGGGTGGTCGTTCGTTCGAGTCCTGGTCGGCTAAAGTAAAGTGGCATTTTCATCCAGGAGAGATCCACGATTTTCCCATCTGAAATGGTCTACGAAGGCAATTCGAAATGAGCTAAAACTGTTAATTAGTAAGCCAACAGTGTAAATCATAAACCATTCGGCTTCTACCAAATTCATATAAATCGTGAAATAACTACCTTCCCAGGCCGACGTGCGGCTACCACTCACAAAGTGTGCCGTTACTACCACGTGACATTAAGACTGAGGCCAATGACGTCACTGTAACGACTTAAAAGTTGCAGTATGAATTTGCTTGACGCTGTAAAATCTTTTGATGTTAATACATAATCGGATAATTAGTCTCACCATAAAGTTTATTCAGCAACAATTGCTTTTATTCATCTTGCCCTCAGTAGGCTAGTCATTAACTGGTTAATATAATCATGAAGAAAAATGTTTTATACAAATTTAAATGGAATGATTTACTTTTTTTTAAATTTGCAAATGTTTATAGTTTATAACTAGCTTCACTGTACTTCATGCCTTTTGTGGAAATAAAGTAAGGCATTATGTTTGCAGGTAAAATGTAATTTCTCCCCACCTCTCACTCTCCACCCCCCCTCTCCCCCTCTCCCCCTCTCCCCCTCTCCCCCTCTCCCCCTCTCCCCCTCTCCCCCTCTCCCCCTCTCCCCCTCTCCCCCTCTCCCCCTCTCCCCCTCTCCCCCTCTCCCCCTCTCCCCCTCTCCCCCTCTCCCCCTCTCCCCCTCCCCCCTCTCCCCCTCTCCCCCTCTCCCCCTCTCCCCCTCTCCCCCTCTCCCCCTCTCCCCCTCTCCCCCTCTCCCCCTCTCCCCCTCTCCCCCTCTCCCCCTCTCCCCCTCTCCCCCTCTCCCCCTCTCCCCCTCTCCCCCTCTCCCCCTCTCCCCCTCTCCCCCTCTCCCCCTCTCCCCCTCTCCCCCTCTCCCCCTCTCCCCCTCTCCCCCTCTCCCCCTCTCCCCCTCTCCCCCTCTCTCTCTGATAGTTAAGTACATATTGTAAATAGTGTAAGAGATTGGTAATAACCTCGCATTATTTAAACTAACTGTTTGGAAGCTAGTTACCATCCTTGACTGCCTATTATGAGTAACCAATCCGCGTTTCCTTTCGATGCCAGATATATATATATATTTTCCTCCTTAATATGTAAACAAAGAGATGCTATACGTTTATAGATTGTTTTAAGGTCGTGGGCGGAACACGGACATATAGTATACCTCCGGTTTCATTTCATATGTGGGTACACAGTATAGAGATCGCACTGTGGTTTATACCTCTTTCAAAGGACTCGTAGCTGTGTTATACCGTGATGATCACATGGTTACAGTCTCCAAGTGCAGTGACTAGGGTTAGGGGGATCAGGATGTTTGAAGTTGGGGAGTATATATAGTCTCTATAGCTTGGCTGACTTTTCAGATCGTATTAGATCAGATCCAGTGGAAATGTATGTGTGTGAGTGTGTGTTGGGTGGGGTGGGGAGGGGGGTGGGGATTCCCCTTATATGTGGGTCGGCTTGAAGTAACCCAGGGCTAACTCCACTTCTCTCTCTCCCTCCCTCTCTCTTTTTTATTAAATCATGCATTCGCCCGTGTTTAGTTTGAGATTGGATCACCTCTCTATCCTGCATAATGTTAATATTATTTTATGGAAGCGAAACAATATTTTTACATCCTTTACCTATGACAAGTTCTATTCGTAAATGACCGACGTTGCTCTTTTCCGTGGACGGGTTGTTAACTGTGTATCTTACTCTCTTCATTTCAGTACCTGTCACATGACCTATTCAATTAATCGTCTCAAAATTGTATTGCTTTGTAAAAAAAAATATATGTCATCGATTGATATATATATTATGAACATTTTTTATGTTCGGATAACTTAATTAATACGTTGCCCCATTTAATGTTCTCTTTACATCAGTTTATATGCAGATACAAAGCATTGAAGATGCACGGCGTCTATAGTGGTGCACGTTATCGGTAATATTAAAGATTAGTATATTTATAGCTATAGCAAGTCTAAAGAATACGGAATGCCTCAGTTAAATTATTGTAATGTATCTCGGTGAAAATACAATATTAAATTAAAAATATTAAAAGGAAGGTACCAAAGCTATACTCACTGACACAAAAAGCCAAGTGTTAAGTTTATGCTGTTTTATGTAAACTGTACCACTAACGTCACTTCCTATACATATATCACGGTATATGAAGTAAAAGCTATTCAGCTCACCACGTGAAAGGAACACTTGTAGAATTAATTGATATCCCAAATAACTCCATTGTTTTAGACACGATGTTCTCCGGAGTCCTCATGGTAAAAATTTCCGACCCTTCAGTCCCTCTTACTTACACCCCCCCCCTTCTCCCCTACCATACCTGCTGTGAATTAGTACAGGAAGAACAATTTCAAACTATCCTATTGCAGGGTTTGTATAGCAGAAAGGACTATATATAGACAGTTACAGTTACTTAGGCCTATACTACAGTTAGCTTATCGACGAATGTGTCAATTTAGGTGTATGAAAGAACTTGGCATGGCAGACAATTTGTGGTCAAATTCTGCTCAATTGTACGTTGCGTAGGCACAGAACAATAAATCTGTTGAGATCATTACATTTCTGAGGAACTACACATGTAGAAAAACGCATACAGTTGAGTGATTTCGATATTTCGTTGATAGACATCGTTTACCAAATCCTTAAGTGAGTCAATTATGAGCCCACCATACTACTGTTAAAACAGTGTTAGTTGATACCCAGTGGTGACGAATAGATCATTTAATCAAAATATTCTAGAAATTGCAAATTTTGTTTTTCCATTAAATAGTAATAGTTCTTCAAAACCAAATTGGGCTGAAACTGTTTGTACAGTAGCATTACTATATATTGCATGGAGAAAATTGTAAATCAAATTGATCCCGTTTTAATGTCTAAATTGGTTGAAGTGTCTCAACTAATTGGTTGAATGTATTGTTATATCGAACAATATCAAACGCTGCTTCCTCCTTTTAAATTCTATATACTAATTCCAGTTTTTAGCTATATTTTCTCTAGACAACATTGCCAAAAAGTGTGTTTTTTTTCTTTGTTAAATAACTTAGCTCCGGGAAATATCGACGTCTGGCTATATGGGCGTATTTTATTCTTTTTTACAGTATGTATATTATAACTTGAAATGCTATTAGAGCATATCGTTATAGCAGTGGACGGTGATGAATTCTACTATACTATTATTGTTTGACAAATATCTCATAATTATCAGGAAAATAACTTCGGATAATAGTTCCTTCAAAATTTTGAATTATTTTGAATGTTTTGAATGCATAAAGTTTTAATGGGATCTGCACACTCATTCTTTAGGGAGCTTTATTTTTGAAACATTTCGTTTATCGTGAGTTGCAATAAAACAACAAATAATTCCTCGGTAATACATAGCAATGATACCCACACTAAGTTAATAATCTAAGTTATACCTTGAACTTACTCGCATACCACTTCTGTTTCACTTTTGTACAATTCGTCCGACCACTTTTGAAGCATTTGTTTCCGCGTTTTTCTTTTAACCAATTTTAATTGCTCGTATGTAATGAATTGATTAAAAATGTCCCCAAACTCATCTGGAAATTCGCTGATGTTGTTAGATAAAGGTTCATTTAATATGTGTATAGCACGCACATAAATAAATGGGATTCTAACATACACTCCTTAATTTCAAAGAATAGATCATTCTTAGTTTGGACCTAAAATAAGAACGTAAACTAAGCATCTTGGTGCATCCACATTCTAAATTGCATTTTTGAAAAATTGCTAGTTGAACCAAGGAGGTTGTAGAACTTCCTTGCTTGAACATGGAGCAGACATGTGTGATGGCATAATTGCACACTGAGAGCAGAAATGACCCCCCCCCCCCCATATTTTTCAATGTTTTGTTGTAACCTTGATTGGATAAGGTTCTAACATTACTGCAGGGGGTGTGAAGTTATAAATACTATAGTGACCTTCACGTGTTCATATATGATAATATATCCTAATAAATACTACAGTGACCTTAACTTGTTCAGATGGTTATATATTCTAATAAATACTACAGTGACCTTAACGTGTTCAGATGGTTATATATTCTAATAAATACTACAGTGACCTTAACGTCCTCAGATGGTAATATATCCGAATTTTGAAGAAACAAATTGGATGTTACCCGTGTTGAAGAAAAATATAAAATATATTTCAAAATGTTGTGATCTCGAAAACGATCAATGCGAATTTCACCAGGATGCTTAGAATATGTTCCTCTTTGATCCGTCCACATTTTCACCAAGGTGTCGACTATAACTTTAAAGACAAAATTAAGAACTACCGGTCTAATGTATCCTGCATACAATACCTCCTTGTTAAGTAATGGCAAAAAACAAACATTTAAACTATTTTCTTTAGTTTTTTAAAAAAAAGCCAAACTTGATAGTTCATGTTGGGAAAACTGATGTCTTTGTTTTTCTTTATGACAGTCTTTCATATTTTTTAAAGTCAAGGAATTACTTTGTACACTGAAGTGTTACAACTTAATAGAGCAATCACAATAACTAAGTTGAACTTTGTGTTCACATACGGTACATTTTAAGTCAAACATGACTTAAGCTATTTGGCAATTTCCAAATCCAATCCAACCAGGGTTTAAGTTCAAAAATAAAGTATTATTATATTAAATTAGCATAGGCCTATACCAAATGTCTGGCGTAACGGTTAAGGTCATTGCATGGCGGAAATAGGCAACCTTATACAATGCTCTTCTTCCTTGCCCAAAAGTTGCATAGCGATAAAATTCCCGATTGCTCAAGTTTGCAAACCGTTACAACACCTTTTCCGTATAGCAAGACCTTTTCTTTGTATCATTACTGGTAGAATAAAACACAATGTGTTTTATTTTTACCAATCAGCGCATTAGACAGTAAACATGTAAATTAGTGCTTTCAAGCTTTGCAAGACATGTACCATTTCATTGGTAGAAGAAACCACGTGAGTGTAACTGACCAATCATCGCATGTGGCAATACATATATATATATATGTATAGGCTATATATATGTGTGTGTGCATAGCCCTGATACCCAGAAGAGTACCTTCCAAATACTTCGGTCGGACTGAACTTGTCACTGAGCTATGATAAAAGGAAAAGCCACGTGGGATGAATTTTTGCAATGGACGGATTATTGAATTTCTCTTTTCTCTAAAATGCCACATTTTATCAATATTTGTACAGGAGCCTTTGTTAACCCGTATGTATACAAGACAATTTATCTCACATTTCACTTTGTTTAAAGCAGAGAAAATTAAAAATATGCAGAATGGACTTGACAAGCTGTACCATGTTTTAACTCACATTGCAACACGTCTACTGGAAGTAACTTGGTGATAACATTGATCTAAATCAGCATTTTGAAAGTGATAAAACAAATAGCCTAACGACAAAAAAACGGCTTTATTTATTGCACGCGTTTTAACTTCTTATGAAGTTAGATTCCCAGAAACGGACATGAAGGACAAACAGGTTTACACTTGGAATTTACATCATGCTGACGAAGTTAACTGGTGAGTAGATCATTCTTTTACAAAATTGACCCTTTTGTGGGTTATATTTGTACTATAGACTGTTAGGGAACGAGGCTGTCATTTGCTCTGTAGATAATCATAATCCCGCCTAATTCATCCACATCCCTTACCAATAAAATGGTCGAATTGCTGTCTGTTGACACAGTATAATAATATAGTAATAATATCATATAATAATATAATAAGATTACATCCTATCGGATCGAAGGATACCAATTACATTTCTCCATTTGTAAAAGAAACCTTTACTTGGCCTACATTTTCCACACACAATATGGTGTACAGCTTCCCTTGAAAGATGACAAGACCGTGCTTACGTGAAATATTGTCATGTTTAATGAAATATCTATGTTTAACTGTGTATTATCTAAGGAGAGTACATACAACAATCTGCCCTAACTGTTGAGTAAGGAAGTAAATATCATATCTAATTCCTGTTATCACGACTATATTTCAACGACCCTTCAACGACCCTTCCAAATCTACCATAGGATAGACCAGCAGTATATGCAGATTTCAAACGCAGTATCTTGAGTGCCGTAAGAGACAATTATATATAACATTAGACACCCGCTACCTATATAGTATGCTATATTAGTTGACAATCTAAAATTGAAGTGAGTAACTACGATTCAACTTCAGACACTCATTTTTTCCCATTGTCAGTTTCCAGAACATTGAATTTTCACAAAGCACTGAAATTCCATAAGTGATCACAAAACAAATACATATAAAGTAACGTCTCTCCCTCCTCTATTCATTCAAAATGCAATAAGCCATGAAATTAATTTCCATTCTTCTGTTTTAATATTGCTTCATATTTACAGCACCAATATAGAATCTTTCAAAGACATCTAGAAAGGATTAAAACAGAATTCTGAATTTTCTTTTTAAAACACAGCACAACCATTTTGTATTTTACCACTCTAGTAATACTTTATCATTCCCATAAGTTTGAACAAATAGTGTGCATTAATCTGGCTTTGAAATGGTATATCTTGACGGTACATACCTCCAGAAAACTACGCGAGAGTGTATCATATGAAACAAGATCGACACTTTCATACAAAATGTGATATCTTGAAAACTCTGCAGCACTGAGTACGACCATGATTTATCTTTATATACCAATCTAGGAAATGTTCCCACATGGACTTGCATCTATTTAGCTATTTGGAGGAAGTTGCTTTATACCATAAACTGGCAGTCAGCTTGTTTCAAAGGAAGGCAGTGGTTGAATTTTTAGACCTCAAGGCACACGTGGTTTGTTTTTTCCTTCAAATTTCCTTTTTCGATGCTCTAAATAAAACTGCATACCATAATATCTTAGTGGCTTAGGAAGTATTGACTTTGTTCTAATAATTGGCCTTCGTGTTAGTGATTGCCTTTTGCAACAGTCTAGATTAAATGGGTCTTGGTTTAACACTACCGTAAAATCATCTTGGTTTTAAGTACGTGGAAATCAAGCATGAGTAATGTCAACACATGACAAAACTGTATGGAAGTTCTAATGAATATATTAATCGTTCATATCAGGACAGGTGAAAGAAGTCTGTACGCCCAAATAGGGAAAGAAAATTCAATAGTATCATCGCTTGACTGTTGTTTTATTTTTTATCATATTTTTTTTTACAATTCTCGTCTTTTAAGTCCACTACCTTAGCGGTAACGACACTCCTATCGGAACGTTTAAAGTATGACGTGGAGCAGTATACATTTCAGCAAACATCGAAAAGAAATGTATATATACATAACAATGAGTTTAATAGCTTCATCTGTATGTAGCATTAAGCATTTTGTTTATGTTTAGGATTCCTCTTTTCTATACCATATAAAAAAACATGGTAACGTAGCACTGGACCTCTCTACAAAAACACTTTTGTACCAGCGATCATGCCTACCAGGGTACATTGATATCTGTACTGATACCAAAACCGAAAATGGTTTGATATCTTCGACAGAAAAAAAAAGAACAACACATTACTGCTGAATTAAGCCAATTCACTTCCATAATTTAAGGTAAACATATACCATGCTAACACCGCGGTTATAGCACCTCACTTTTCACTCCTAAATGCAGTGGTGCAGAAAGTCATTTATCCCTAAATAACATAAAGCCAATTTCGTTAAAGGAATACTAAATAGTGTGTCAAATGTAATTACACCGGAGAAAAATTGCAATCGGAATATGTTTTTTAAGGCTTTACAAGAGCCTTCAGATTGACATCGAATTTCAGAATTCGGCAGTTAAGCCTAAGTTTATATGTTATTCATACCTCAACTTTGGAAGAACAGCGACAGAGTTGGGAAGGAAGTGTAACCTATTGATTGTGGTTGCAATGATTTCAAACTTGCTCTTGTTCCATTGATCTGGTCCTTAAGTAACCATATTATTTATATGTATGTTAGAATTGTATTCTCTACAATACACATATCAATTACCATAACACATTGAACTATGTGCCAAATGAAACGAGACGCAGTATATGGGATTCGAGGAGATTAAAGTCACACATAAACTATTGATTAGCCGCTGTGAACCATATAGTTTCATTTTCCACTTCAAAACATATAGTTGTGCTAATGTATAGCGTGCCCATTTCCCACGTTAACTGACTAAAAGGGCGAGGCAAAACATGGTTCTGAGTACAGTTGCATATCATCGTGTGAGTAAGCAATACTATATTAATGATAAATATTGCCAAACTATACACTCACACCGACGTTGCTGGTTTTACTCAGTTTTCTTCCTTTCGGTACAAACAATGCGAATGATCATGTTTATTCATGTCAATTAAAACGTCACAGTTCCCGCCAAAACTGCGGAACCTACGCCCTTTATTTACTGGTGCAAATGGGTTCGAAATGCATTGTACAGGAAAGCTATAGTGGTTGGTGCGATGACATTTAACGGAATTAGGAATAATATTTTTGTACAAGCAATTGAAACGTTCATTTACACGTTACTTCAAGAGTCATGGAGACCAGATGGAACAATTTCATTCTTGTTAGGTGGAACATTCTGAGGACAAGGTAAGAGAAAATTCAATCAATCTAAACTTAAATGACCTGATTCCTCGATATCTACTATACTCTCACAATTACATCCTTAAAAGTAATTGAATTTTCTATAGTCATTCTTCATTGAACTGTTGATTTAATTTCGTGTAACTCACCTTAAAAAGAACTTGTTGTAGAAGTTTTAAGAAATGTCACACAATATAGAGCCTCTGAATCGCAAATAAGGTATCACAATTCCCTTTCATAGGGAATAATTACTACACATGGTCCTGGGTAATGGTCGGTCACGGGAGATCCACTCTGAATGTGTACTACTGTGTAATCAAAGATACTAAACGTGGTACATTAGCACGTGCTATATAATACATAGTTTCCGCGTATTGAATCAAAGAGGCAATTCCTATAATTTAACGCCAAACGTGGTTCCAAACTAGTGCGTTTGTACTGAACTAAAGAAGCACTACAGTAGATTGTTGAATACAGTTTATGTTTCTAGCTCAGAGAAACTCTGCTACATAAGCATCTGGAATTTTCTTTTCACCTTTCTTATTAGAAGTATATGGTAAGGTAAACATCCATTTTTCCTCCACAACTTTAATATGAAGAAAACAAACCACCCGAACCCATCCACCCACACACACGCACACACATACACATCACCACTACCCGCCCAACAAACCAACTACCGTGTCTGCAAACTCAGACCTGTCCAAGGAAAGATGCCTTACCTACACCACACCAATTTGATTTCCTCCAAATATAGCTCGATAAACATATGCATTAAATCATGCAGAAGTAGTGCAACAAGTCATCATTGAAATAATGGTGTCAGAGAATCGAAGCGAAATACAACAACAAATTAGTAAAACGCTGTATGACAAGAAGAAACCAAGGCCAGCACTAAAACATCGCGCATTCGGTACACGTGATAAAATGTATAAGGTAAGTTGAATATGTTTGATTAAGTATGTAAGCTTACACTATGTTAATAACAAGGTGAATCGACATAGCAATACTACATTTTACTGCTTTTATACAGTACAGAAAGCTTCCATACAATGAGTAACCCCTTTCACACAGAGCCTTTTTTTCTCATTAGCCTACATGATTGTTAATATAAGTGGATTTAGATAGGTAGCCTACAGGAAAATGTCCAGTCTGTACATATCTTGTACTTACCAAGTATTTCGAATTAACTATTTCAGAAATTGCAATTCCTTCTTTTAAGATTTATTGATTGATATCATGCTGACCTTGATTGACACCCACTGCTCACAGCTCACATGAGAACAAACAAACCGCAACACCTACACAGATTCATCTCAAGAAATACAGCTACTGAATAATTACAGTATATCTATTTAATCAGTCTACTTCAAAAGTCATTAGCAGATTTCTTTTCTTTGTAATCATGTTCTTAAGCAATGTTTTGAACATTTTACCTTAATATCGCGTTCAATCTGACCAATTAAAATATAATATTGATCCTTGTGGTTCGGTTACTTGCTTATGTTTTGTTTCTGATTTCGGTTTTCTTGATTCTGATTCATTTGTCTGGGTTTTCTTCACTCACGAGGAAACTATTTATCACAAGCTATTATATATAATTTAAAAAAAAAAACTATGACCACGTTTCCAGCACTATTTATGATCAAATGTACCATATGGATATAGTGAAAACCAGTTACCAAATGATCACTAAGGTTTGATGGTAATGTATTAAAGATTTCAATGCAAGGAAAGTACAAATGTTGAATTTTGTTTGGCTTGATCTTGAAAATGGAGAATCGTACATATGTACACATTGAAGCCTAACGTATTTGTACATTACTAGAGCGAGACAGAGAGAAAGCCTATACCCAGGTAAGACCTATGTAGACATATTTACTGTTTATAAGCCTATACATCCCAGTAGCAATAATAAATCGCATATACAGGCCTAACACTAGTGAAAGATTGATTTATCGTGAAAGGATTATATATCACTTATATTAACTTGTACGAATGTGAAGAACTCACAAACTGATGTACAGGTTTCTAGATATAACGCCCACATCGATATGAACAAGCTTTTAAATATTTCTACTAGAATTGTAAACACTAAATTGTGTGTGTTTAGACCCTAGCCTAGTGTTGATTGCAGATGTAGTCTCATCTCTATTATTTCGTTTTTATTCTTTTCTTTTGATGTTTTTGTTTTGATGTACTAAATTGGTTTGTAAGATTCGTGTAAAATATCCAGTCGCCTTAGTCAAAGTAAGCTACATCTTACATCCTTACATGCTAAATACAATAATAGCACTACAATCCGTTTCAAGCTGGGTTTTCTTCACTCACGAGGAAACTATTTATCAAATAATATGACCACGTGGCCTGCACTATTGAAGATCCAATCGTACCATATGTGTGCAGTGAAAACCAGTTACCAAAAAGATTTGTTGATTTGATGGTAATGTATTAAATTTTTCAATGCAAGAAAAGTATAAATGTCGAATTTTGTTTGGCTTTTATCTTGAAAATGGAGAATCATACATATGTACAGATTGAAGCCTTACGTATTTGTACATTACTAGGGCGAGACAGGGAGAGAGCCTATACACAGCTTAAACACAATAGCTTCATAATGCATGTGTTTAATTGTGTTTAATTGAACAACACATGTTGAAAATGCTTTCATATTAAGTACTATTTCTTTTCCTTGTATCAAGATTTAATCAGCTTAGCGATTGGTTGGAACGGGTTTCAATTTTGTGGATGAGATCCGCATTTATTTTCTCCAGTCCTTATGTTACATAAGACGAATTCAAACATGAAACTTGGTAGATGTAAGGATTAACTTTAACGACATATCAGTTTCACGTTATCCTTTTAAATCATAACTTGAAAAATATATTACAAGATTTAAAAAAAAAAATCTTGCTTTGATTGCTTCCATGATCTGTAACGGCTATCATCTTGCCATGATTGTAACGCCTGACTTTATTTTAACGATACACTCGTCATTAAGAAATCACATAATACAATAAGGTATATACAGTGAAGTGTGCCTAGTTTTCTTCCCAAGTGAATTTCTATTTTCTTAAGGTGGTTTTGCTATAGCTTTCATTGGACATTGTCATATTTCGATATTTTAGAAAAGCACTGAAGAACATGGAAATAGAAACAGCTCGTTGTACAATAATTGTTAACTGTATGCATGTATTCATATATAAATGTGAACGGTCATATACCAGTCTGCCCATAAATACAGTACACTATTCATTACCACAAAACCACAAGTCACTCTTAAATCAAACTCAAGCTACATATCACAGTTCTCATACCAACGAGAACATCATGTAAATTATTCCCATCTATTTGAGTAAATTCATGGAAAATGATAGACTTAATTTCATTTCTGCATTTTTATACACTGTCCAACCTAACATTGGGCCTATGTTTCTTTAATAACATGTCGCCATATGTACTGTGTATAAGCCTATACATCCCGGTAGCAACAATACATCGCATAAACAGGCCTAACACTAGTAAAAGATTGGTTTAGCGTGAAAGGATTACACATCACGTTACTTTACTTGTACGGAGGAGTAGAACTCACAAACTGATGTACAGGTTTTAAGATATAACGCCCACATCGATATAAACAAGCTCTTAAATATTTCAACTAGAATTGTAAAAAAAAAATTGTGTTTATTTATACCCTAACCTAGTGTTAATTGCATATGTATTTCTCGTTTCTATTATTGTCCCTATTCATGTATTACATAGTTAACTGTGTCTGTGCTCGCATCAATGGTAGGTATGTACACTCGTGTATTGGCACCTCATATTAATGATGCAATAGAACCGTAGAAGAAGCTTTGACTGGTTTAAAGTAAACTGCACATACGGTATGTACTATAGTTATTACTTAGGTGTATATTTCTAAGTGTTTATATCAAAAACATGTATGGCGACAATTAAACAAACAGGAAATCTATTATGATAGAAATTATTTTAATTACTTTGTTCTTGTGTGTTTTAGACAATGAATTGTCATCAGTACCATTTATTAAAATCGTTACTATCATGTAGATATCAGTCGCATCCTAAAGTAAGAGTTATTTAACATTGAATCTGCAGTATTATAAGGACATACGTCTTGTGACAAGTACCCGCCTACTTCAATCAGTGTGCGATAAGAAAAGTAATAATAAAAACAATAAAAAACGAATATACAAACATGTTTTGAAATTTGAATCATTCAAGTTCATATTTAAGAATATTAGTAATGGACTTTAAGAAAAAAATGACATATTTCCGTTGTTATTAGCATTGCAATGCTCGCATATTCCATCTTTACAGTTTCTACATATATATGAGGCATAAAATGATTATTTCTCAGAAGTTAAAGATCTAGTGGTATGGTTGAATCCATACCAATTTCCATGACATTCATCCATATAGCACATCCAGTACAATTACCAAAATTTTTAAGGTTGCTCACACTTTCTAGACTATTATTTATGATTTTCTGCAGAGCTAATCAGTCGATATTTCCATGTTGATATCATGCAAGTGATAACCTTAAGCCAATAAATCGCATATTAATAAATCGCATATGTGTACATCTCCTCGTACGAGTATACAATTTTGTTGTTGTTGTTAGTCTTATAAAACGCAGGACGTCTGCATTTTTGACATATTTACATTTGACCTGCAAATTCAACATTCCAAATTGAATCTAATTCTTTCCAGAGTTGTCCACATTTTGAAGATAAAGGTGTTTTTTTTAATACTATAGTGCACTAATGCAGTCATGTCTGTCTAACTGTCTATAACAAGGAAATAACTGAGGCAACAGTTTGCATAGGCCTGCATACTTTGACGAACAGGTTTGTGCGAGACTCTGCGAGCCTACTCTTTCGTATCACCGGACTAGGCTCAAAGCTAGACAAATTTCTGGCTAATCTCTAGGACTTTCATACACACATAAATCAACTAGCGTTAGTGTATGTTATACTGTTGTAGGCTGTCTATCCTGTTGCAGAGCGTTCAAATTCAAATTTCCCGCACAGGCGTTTATATGAAATGTGCAGGTATGTATTATTACAAGGTCTATACGGTAATGACATTCAAGACGGTGGGCGTCAACAACCAAACTGACGTAGTACAGTCCTATACATGTGTATGGTTACGTATAGAGTAAGCTCTTAACTTAAGTAAGGTTTACATGCAGAAACAAACTTTGGTGTGCCTTTTTAAATCAGTGGAACTATAATTATATGTAAACAAACAATTAATTAACTTATAAATCTGCTGAAAACACTGTGTAGCTATATGTTTAATAGTTAAAAGAGCCGGTTCTAGCAAACTTTCACAGGAGGTAGTCTGACAACAGAACAATAGCACCACTAATACAGTAAAGGCCAGGAATCGTAACCGAAAATCTGCCACACTTGCTTGTTCAAATGGAAACAAATTTTGAATAAGAAGATTTGATCAACAACATAAAACTGCTTACGTCATGACAACATAACTATTTAAAATGAAGTAAAATTATTTCCAGCTGGAAAAAAATCCATGTTTTAAAGCAACAATTTTTCCGTCACTGTATTCTATCCCTATCATACTTCCTTAATATAACCACCTTGCAAACTAAGTTTCGCTCTTTCTTTTGTCACTAATTTAGCCCCTATCGACAGATGCAAAATAAATTAAGCTTTCGACAATTGAACTATATTAATTGTTAGAACTTTACAGTTCTTAATAAACATTGTATGTGTGGCTATTCTTTGTAAGAAGTCGAAAGTGAGAACAGGGAATGATCTTCTCAACTATATAGAACAATTTTATTGTTTTTTCGTTTCTTTATAATTGTTTTACTAGTTCTTTCACACATTTGTGTTTTCATACCAACCTGCCAGTCAGAATCAATTGCCATACTAAAATGGTTTGTACTAGAAATAGAAAAAAAAAAACGGTTTCGCAATGTGGGAACATTGCATTTTCCTGACTAACCAAGTTTGGTATGCGGAAGGAAGCATCATTGCTCCAACCATGCAAGGGTATATTGAAACAAAACGTCTCCCATTGGGCTCGTCAGTAGGAATCGCGGCCTCTTTTCGCGCCTAACCGAGACAGTAAGCCATTCACTTACCAACTTCCACGTATTCAGTGAAAATTCATAACGTCGTTGTAAGGATAGTAAATCTTGTTCAAATATTTACTGAGCTTATCGCTTCTTGATATTCGATTGTTTGTTGCTCTAATTTAATACTTTGGACGTCAAGAGGAATTATTTTCGTGGAATGGCTACCTTTGAATTATTGGTGTCATTATAGTGGAATGTAAATATTGTTACGGGAAAGGGAAAAAAGACGACAGCCATTTTTGTTGTGTGAGGAAAACGTGGTATACGGCTGTTGTTTTAATATATCTTTTCGGGAAACAGCTGTTTTGGTCCCAGCAAAGGTAAATTATAGCCAACCATATTATAAACTATAATTCAATGGTTGTATGAATTCAGTAGCATATCTTGCTACCTGAAAGTTGAACGTAATTACAAATTAACGGTAATCTATTTCCATTTAGAAATTGAATCATGAACATATCAACATGTTATAGATACATGCCCGTTAATGTGACTGAGTATGTACATTTCTCTAGGCATCAGTGTTTACATATACGTTTCCTCTATCGAATACATGTATAGTTAATGAAAATATTTATTTCCTACTCCCCCTCCCCTCCCCCCAAAACCAAGCATATTACTTTGATGGTGATGAACTTTCGTTTTTCTGTTTTCTTTTGACTTCAAGTTGACAATGAGTAGCTACAGTATTCTGATCACACTGGTATGCTCTACACTGGAAGGGTCACATGTTTACTATTTTTCACGTTATTTTAGCCACACGTTTTAAGAGAAAATATATATATATATTTGTTCACAATGTATTGCAAACAGTTTTGTTGTTTCTAAATTAGCATCGAATTATAGGCTTTATGCAAATGGCAGACAACATAGATGACTTTAATAAGTTTTAGATCTGTCAATTCGTTGTTTAAACTCTAAAGGTTACCTTCTGTCATTAGAAAGAAACGTTTTTTCCTACCATTGAGATATATAGTTTAACAGAATTGTAAGATGGAAAAGTTTGTAGATATCAACGCAAACCGATTGTACTTTCCAGTGAACACATTTCTGACATTTTTTTTACAATTCTTCCTACATTTTTTTTTATTGCAAATAGAATTTGATAAAACAACATTGAGTTTTCTGGTGTGGTTGTCGTTCATATTACATGTAGTTATACCACTTAATTTGACTGAAATAAAGCTTAATTTCATCACGAGATTATACAATTCAAATTTTACTTGTTGGCATTGAACTGATATTACACGTCTCGATCACACTTTTTGATATTTTGTATATATTTTGTAGTTGTCATATTATCATTTACTTACGATATAGTACTGTTTACTTTGTATACATAGCCCCAACACTGCCAACAGCATGATGAATAGATCAAATTAATAAACTTAAAATATCTGAATAAGAGTGCTAACAATTGCATTAATGTCATTGCTAAACTATTACATAATTTTTTATTCAGATTGAATTCCTGCCATATGTATATTTTGAAAGTTCTTAATCCAATAAAGGTTTCATAAAAGTTTGGTACTTAAGCCTTTACAGGTTCTAAGGAAAACTAGGTATATGATGCATAAAACGAAATTGGTTTCATGGTAGCATCATAAGCAAATGCAGTAAATTTTCATAAAACTGTATTTTTTTCAGATGTTCAGATTTTCGACTATTTCAGTCATTCGACAATTAATATTAAAAGAAGTTACCAGGAAATTGAACATGTTTGCTCAATCTAACGATAATTTGTTCCTTGAACAATGAAATAAGCAGTATACAATTCGAAGGTCACAAAGTAAATAAAATGGGTTTCTCTTTCTCTTTCTTTCTATTTCTCCCTTATTCTTTTTTTTTAACTCTGAGGAAAATATTTTGATTGGACTATACCCTTAGTAGTTACTCGTTAATATAGGGAGTTCTGAACACAATCACGTATGAAAGCTTAAAAGATTAGAATGATTGATTACTCTACCAAAGAGTATATGGGAGTATGTGGTCTTTCGTGTTGTCTGCCAGTTTTGTAAAATACACATCATATAACTATATGTGAAATTACATATAGAGTTCCAATAATCTCCTTTTATTGATCTAGTGATGAAAAATGATTATTGGTATGTTTATTACTTCACCCGTTTAACGGAAGTCTAGTTTTATATTCCCTAACTTTCAAAATTACCAATAATTTTCAAGAATAGTGCAAATTAATTGAAGATAAAGTCAGTGAGAATAAGACCTGAATTTTTAGTTCAGCAATACAGTCAAAAAGTTGTCTTTATTTTTTCTTGTAGAAAAACCCTGCCTTGCTTATAAAACACTATTTTTTCTGAATAAAGTGTTTTCTGTAATTTTAGTTAGACAGTACTTATAACACAGTAAGCTATCGAATCGATAGATAAACCCGTGGACCCACGTGTATGTATGCATGATGTAGTGCAGTCACAACGGTCACAGTGACTTCATATAGGCCGGTATAAGTTTTCAGGCTACACATAGATTTTGCATTCGAAATAAAAACGATATTTCAAAATTTGTCATGACAAAAACTCAAATATCTAAGGATCGTCTCAATGACAATGCACTTTTTTTCAAATAGATCTACAATTGGACTATACCCTTAGTAGTTACTCGTTAATAGGGAGAACTGAACACAATAACGTATGAAGCTTAAAAGATTAAAATGATTGCTTACTCAACCAAAGAGTATGTGGAAGTATATTGTCTTTCGTGTTGTCTGCCAGTTTTGTAAAGTACACATCACATAACTATATGTGAAATTACATATATAGTTCCAATTATTCTTGTGATCTCTAATCTCTTATATTCATTAGCTTATAATGGCAATCAGTTGCAATTTTTAACCACAACGATTGCATGCTTGAAATATGTATCCTGCAAGAGGGTAGGGCGATTTGATATTATGATATCATTATTTACATACCATACTGTAAACTTTTAATTAAAAAAAGGGAGATATGGATGGGATTTGTTTGATCATTCTTATACATATTTCATATTCTACATTAAATGGAACAAATAAGAAGCTTTTCATCCTGAAATTAATGATAAAGGGCTATGTCGATGACTAAGTATAGTAATGAAAATGCAAGTACTTGAAATATTATGATAGTGTATCAAAGCAAATATTAACCAGGGGTGCGTAATACGTCAATGTGTAAACTATACTATAGGGAGTTCCCTGGGTAAACGAATGGGTATATGCGGATACGGGTGCCTGAATAAATTTAACTGCTCCATATACAGGGGCAATGATATGCAATAGAAAAGTAATGAATAAATTTGAAAAAAAAATCATGACTATTAGTATGTATATATATTTATAAATTATTCATCAAAGTGGTTTGATGATAGACGTATATTGGTTTTAAACTGAATGGATTTATCTTTTTGTACCAGTTTTTTTACTTCCAGTAATTCAGACGCCCTTTTCACTTACTTTTGCAAAAAAGGATTAAATTTAAATAGAGCAAATAATTAACATTTCATCATAGAACAGTAGCATACAAAGGCATAATAATTAGGTAAAGGCTACACTATATCATCTTACCAAATATTATTTGCTTTACCTGAATAATTTGTTTGGATTAATGCTGCATATAAGTAATCACTAATTAAGATACAATCAGTATAATACCGGTAATATATATATATATATATATATATAATACAGTATAATATCGTTAATTATTACTTAACATTTTCAAAGTCATGGTATATTCTCCGTTTTTTTTTTCAATCTAAACGAACGTGAACTGGCACCCTACATACCTGTACTATATTGCGGTCAAGGATTAAGTTATTAAAACCTTCATATTGCATTATTGTTGTCAAATAGAAACCGTCACAGCTATTAGTGTCGAAATTACTTTTAATTACTGGGTGTAAGTTAAAAGTGAAACTGCTCTTGTTGGGTTTTGCTTTTTGTCTTATCTGTATGCTGAAGAAGGTCAACAATTTACTTCAATTGTTAATCTCTATTTTTACAAATAGCACAAATATAATAAAATTTATCTTGTAAAATATACATGTGAAAAGTGAAGGTCGGTATCTGGTTCAATTAAGCTTTCAAATTTTGCTGAAAATATCTTCAAATAAGTGAAATCTTATTTTGTAGAATTTATGCAGTGTTGTTTATTTCTTCAATTTGGTATAAATGGTTTGACGTTTTCATTACCAGGCGATGTGTCAGTATATACACGATATATATATTGCAACAACTCCTTTCTTACTTTGATTTCACAAATTAGGGAGGGCCTCTTCTTTTTCGTTTCTTTGTAATTTGTAATTTTCAAACACGAGATAAGACATGTGAAATTCTTCTTTTATTAATCTAGTGATGATAAATGATTATTGTTATGTTATAACATCACCCTTTTATCGGAAATCTATAGTTTTATATTCCTCAACTTTCAAAATTACCAATAATTTTCAAGAATAGTTCAAATTAATTGAAGATTGAGTCAGTGGGAATAAGACCTGAATTATTAGTTCAGCAATACAGTCAAAAGGTTGTCTTTATTTTCTCTTGTAGAAAAACCATGCCTTGCTTATAAAACAATGTATTTCCTGAATCAAGTGTTCTCTGTCATTTTAGTTAGACAGTACCTATAACACAGTAAGCTATCGAATCGATAGATAAACCTGTGGACCCACGTGGCTATGTATACATTATGTTGTGAAGCCACAACGGTCACATTGACTTCATATAGGCCGGTATAAGTTATCAGGCTACACTTAGATTTTGCATTCGAAATAAAAACGACATTTCAAAATTTGTAAAGACAAAAATCTAAGCATCGTCTCGATGACAATGTGCTTTTTTTTCAAATAGATCTACAAGAATTGTTGTTCACAGCTGTTAATTCAATTAACATGATTGCTAACATTATTTCAGCGATTGTTTGTTTTGTTGCTAACAATTTGTAGATGATTGGTGAAAGTAGAAGCACATAGTCTGCAGCAATCTCGCTTTCATCAGGAAAAAAAAGCTCATTAACTCACAGTTAACGACTTAAAATTGAAATTATTATTTTTTTTTTAATTAAAGATGATAACCTTAGTTTATAATATAGTTTAAAACATTTTGAGGCAGGATTTGTGAGTTGTTGTTGAGGATATCTTTTCTCAAAATTCCTTCCTATCTTAAATGCCATATAAATGAACTCATTAGCTCACTAGTTAACTTTTATTTCAAATAATAATAATAAGTAATATTTATATAGCGCATAATCAGCAAAGCGCTTTACAAATGTAATACCTAAAAACAAATAATGAAGGAAACTCGAGCAGTTTGAATTTTTACATTTGCTATTTGCATGTGATTGAAACAACAGAAATTACCCTGAGGGACGAAATTAGGGAGAATTAAGTCAAAGTCATTTGATTAACTAATTATTATTATTGGCCTTCACTTAGTGTAACAAAAGCTAGGGAACTACCTTACATTTCTCATATGGACAAACACTTGTAATAACTTTTATATATAATTGCAATCATTTGATTTCAACTGTAAGCATGGACTAACTATCAGATCAGTTTATAAGTGTTAAAAACTAGTAAAATTGATTTGAAGCAGCCTTTTCTTAAATAATCATTTTGTACGTAGGCTATAGTCAATATATAGGAGATACATGTACAATGTCAACAGTGTTCGTGGCAACTAACAATGGGTTCATAATGCAGTGGAGATAGTGTAGCAAAGTCCTCGTGTGACATTGTTTGTTTACAATGACAGTTTTATTTAACACTAAACTATAGGAAACGTTTTTGTCCATTGCCTCGTCGTAAAAAAATTAGTCAATTACGGATAACCGATTAAAATATCTTGTTACTTGTACTCCAATTAATTTCCAGATAATTAGGGATAATTGACCTAGACTAAAAATAATAATAATATTACCACAAAGTAAATAATGACTTACCCATGATCACTTTTGCAATTGTTCCTCCAGATCAAAACCATAAAACATGTAACATTTGAATATCCTACAAAGTATTGAAACAATACAATTGCAGTAAACAAAACAAATGGTTCTTAAAAATTGTCACCTGCTTAGAATCATGTCGCAGAAGAGTATATTTCATGTGCATTAAGACTATATTGAATTTTTTTCATATAATTCGATCTGTACATCACATGTCAAAGGTAATAGGTAAATTCTCATGTTGTTGTTGTTGTAGTTTAATGATGTTGCCGCCGCTGTTGGTCTTTATAGTTGTTTCTTTATTCCATAACATCACACGAGTCTTCCCAGTAGACATGCGTATGGCTAATAATGAAATGTGTCTAACTGTACACAGTAGTAGACATTTTTTCCATACCAGAGGAAGCAGTCAATAAATCTTGCATATGCAGATCGTATAGAATACGGTATACGACTAATCCAATTGTTACGTATCAAAAGAGGCGAAAAAATAAATCTCTGATTATGGTCAAGGTATGTCTCTCTGTGTCCACCGAAGAACAAACACCAATCATTGTAAAAATCAAATAATGACAGTTAAAGGCCTAGTTAAACAAATGTTATTCATGACACATACTGTCGTTGTTTATTTATTTTCGATTGAGAGGCATCATAATTATATGTCCATTTTCTTGATCATACACTACACATATCTTTATCCATATCATGGAAAGATACCGTTGAATGTTTTGTGTTGTATGTTACCACGAAAGTACACGTAACAGTTTAGGCATTTTAAACGTCACCTATCACATTTGAGATTTTTTCGTACGAAACAAAGGCAGTGATGTTAATGGTAATCATGAATCAATCCTCATATGAATATCGGTTTCATTCAAATACAACCTTGCATATCCTCTGAAACATGAATGAAAAACGCAGCAATATGTTACTGTCTCCGAGTAAGCATTCATATATACGAACCGGTTGTCACAGAAACATCCATTGATCACAAAGACAGTTTTTATTACGAAGCAAACACAAGAGAAACACTGATAATTTTCAATAGAATATTAACTACAGTTTGCCGTTAAGCCTATAGTATAGCCTCAGTAAGAACGAAACAGCGTTTGACAGTGTATAGAGATATTTCTAATATTACTATATATGTATATAGATGTACATATCACACATATGTATCATACACACGGGCTAATGTGTCACGTACGTGGTTGTGTTATAAGTGAAAGCATTTGAAATTCCCGCATGCTATCATTTCGCATACGTTTGTCTATGGTTATCCAATCAGCAGCTTCTAAGAAACGGATGTAAATTTGAATTGCTTCTACGGCGGTAATTAATATGTGAATACAGCGTGGGTAATGATTCATTAACATGAGCTATCTGTGATATTATATGAAGTGCCGTCTTTTCATAAGCAAAAGGCTGCACATGAAATCTGTAATGTAAACGACCTATCTTATCAATTTTATATCCTCGGATCAAGTTGACCTCTGCGTTGAGATGATGACCTTATGTGTATTGTTATATTGAGGATCGTTGTAGGTTATCTTGTAACACTGTATTCAGAACGTTCTTTTTGTTTGCCAGATCTAGATCAAATCGAAAGGTTGGGTAGTGTGAACGGGTGGAGCATTAATTCCTACTCCAGAGCAGGCAGGACGATAGGGTAATAAGGGAGCTACAGCCCAAAGGCCTACAGGGGTAAGTTATAGAGAACTTTGGAATTATTGGATAAATACTAACATATTCATTATTCTCATTTTCATCATATAAATAAGAAAACTAGGTGAACTGGTAGTATAAATTATAATTGTCTCGGGCCCAGTCTGGCTGGGGTGAGTGAATTGTGGGGGAGGGGGGGGGTCGGGTCAGGGCCGTCTTAAGGCATGGGCCCACTGGGCCCTGGCCCAGGGCCCCGCGATGTCAGGGGCCCCGCAATCGTAGAAACCCCATGTCTTAATCTGGGAGGAAAACTTATTGAATAGGCCATTATGCCTGATTGAATTCGATACTTGACAACTTGTGACGAGAGTTGGTGAAACACTTGAGAGTTTTACATTAAATATTCGAATCTGAGTTGGACACCCTGGAATATACAATGCCCGAAGGCTTACAACACCTCAAAACACCTCAAAAAGGTTGACTTTCAGCCAATCATACAACAGTTTACGATCAAGAAATGCCGCAAGTTCCGTTAGTTCCCCCAGTTGAAAGACTCAACACAAGGGTGTTACAAATGGTGAGTCCAGTATTGTTAGGGAAGGGATGGAGGGCAACTGGAAGATTACTCTTCTATAATGTATTTCAGCTTTTAGATATATCACGTATGTTATTCAGCTAAAGTTTTATGCTTTATGCGCGACATAGGGAGGGCATAGGCGTAGGAGGCGGGGGGGGGGGCTGCAGCCCCCAAGCAATATTTTTTGTGAAAATTCGGGCAATATGCTGAGAATTTTTCGGGCACCTACTGGAAGAAGAATAATTTGCAGTGTGTTTTTCTTTTTTTTCTTTTTTTGGTGAAAATTCGGCAATATGCTGAGAATTTTTCGGGCATCTACTGAAAGAAGAATAATTTGCAATATGTTTTTCATTTTTTTTTGGTGAAAATTCGGGCAATATGCTGAGAATTTTTCGGACACCTACCAGTGGAGGAGCCTCCATACAGTCAGGGGATACCCCCCCTCCCCCTGACGGACTCAAATGGACTGCTGGCGCCCTTTTCAGCTTTTTACCACTTTTTACTTATTCGCGATTATTGACTTTTTTATTGCGCTCTCAAATACCTATTGACATTTGTCACATTTGGTGCAATTTTCTGACAAATGGCGATGACACATATTTATTCTTTGTTTATCTGCAAATTAGCAAGGCATGGAAAGGGTCAATTCCGGCGATCTAGGGAGTATCTTTACTCAAAAAATTTCTGTAAGCTCCGCGCCAACCTGTAGTGGCGCTCCGCTTAGATAGTGTCGAAAGCGCCCCTACAGACCATTCTCTCCGACCCCCTGACCAATACCCCTTGCTCCGCCACTGGCACCTACTGAAAGAAGAAGAATTTGTGTTTCCAATGGTTAAACTTATATAATTATTATCATTATTGTTGTAACGACTTCCCAATAATTCTAACCAATATGGAAGGGAATAACACGGAAAACGATTTTATGATATTGGCATGTGATGATATGCACGTTGACACGTGGAACGCGCGCGGAGCGCGTGAAAAATGTTGGTTATATTTTTCTGGCAAGTCGTTGCAGCCCCCCAAATCAAATGAGGCTCCTACGCCTATGGGGAGGGGTGGTAAATGCAGGCATATGTATTCTTGAGCGATTGTCAAGGATGTCAATTTTTCACGCAACTTTTTTCGAACTCACTTGATTGAGGGGCCCCGCTCCATTGCCGGGCCCAGGGCCCGGTGATCTCTTAAGACGGCCCTGGGTCGGGTGAGTTTTACTTAATAGTACATTCGAGGTGGAATTTGTCAGAATCATAGAGTGTGTTACGATGGACTTTTGAGTCTTTTGCCGACAGTATGAAAGTCCTGGTTTTCAGAAACAGCTCTACAACGGACAGAAAGAAACTTTGGTTCAGGCAGGGATTCTTGATATGAAATATTCTACTTGTGTGAAGATCAAAAAAAAGGAGGTGTACTTCATCCACAGCAAGTGTGAAGAAGGTAAAACATCCCCCGACTATAACGATGGAAGGGAAATTCAGACATCTGTTGTTTCCTCAGACTCGTAAGTGACTTCCACTAGTACAAGTATATCGTATACATGCCAGAAAAAGGAGCCCTCCGATATTCTTTTGATTGTATCTTATTTTGCCACCATGCATGTTGGGTCCAGGGGCCTAAGCCTGGAAAACTGCAGCAATTCTAGATTTGTCTTATTCTCTCGTAGCAACTTTTTCAAAACAGAAAGAATGGTAGAAGAATCCCCTGAGAAAGCTACCGACAGCGCTTCAGATATTTCTTGTTCTCTTGCAGCGATCAAGTTGAACACGAAATAATGTTCAAAACTTTTAATGTGAGGAATAACTCACTTTCGTTGGAATGTATCCACTCCCCCTTTCTGGGGGTAAATACTCCCCGCTCTACCCACCCCCTCTTCTTCTGTGTCCCTGATTATTCAATATTCAAGGGAATTAACTGAAGTGGTAAAGAAAAACTTTTTGGATGTACAAAAAAAAATTAATAATTTGACTCCATATTCAAAGATAAATCATAGGTTTCCAGCACTTTAAAGTCGATTCAAGAAGATCCACGTGAAGTTCGATTCCAGCCAATCCTTGTCTAAGATCGAATCCGAGTCCAGTGTAGGAACTATGCACTCGATTTTAACATAACTGAATTTCCTCTCTTAGCCCCTTTGTGATCCACCCCATCCCTCTAAAGCTCACCTCACCGTAGCTATACTCTTACAATATGTTTGAGGTGTTTAGTTTAGCTAGGTAGGCAGGGGTCAGGGGTCAGGCAGGGGTAAGGAAGAAATTTCCTTGGAATGCATCTTCTTCAGTTTCTTCAAGTTCCTCCCTTTTTGTCATAAAACACAGTATTTGACCTATTATAGCTTTGAAGAACCAGACTGAGGGAGGCAAAATGCTGCGCTCCAGGCGCCACAGTCAGGAAGATGCCTTCACCCCCCCCCCCCCCCGCTCATCCACCTCATCAGTGTGTCACAAGAGGCCCTACGAAAGAGCGTTGCTTGGAAATTTTAGCTTTTTGGGTCAAACCTTTGGCTTCTCATATAAGTCAACATTTAATTTTAATGTAAATGTAAACGTAAACGTAATTTCGACACTTTATCTCAAACGTTTGTCTTTTAGGCTCATATTTTGGTCGTTTTATCCGAATGTTGACATGTATCCCACTCATATTTAAAGTCTATATCTAAAGCGATGACTTTAAAATTGTCTTTCAGATCTCCAAAAACTTATAAGCAAGTAAAACCTGATTTTGGAGACTATGATCACGTGGACAATATATTTGATATTACAGTAATTTTCTGTTTTGAATACAGTTAGAATTTCGTGCATGGTATACGTAACACCCGGCACACTGTCCCCTGCAAATTTTGGTTTGCAATAACTCAATACATTGCGAGATTTAATTGTAGAGCTACAACCCATTTAATTATCCTTGTCACGTTAGAAGGAAAAAAAAACGTGATTCGGTTGAGTGGTCTGAACTACTACCTGCTTCACTGATGACATTATCTTCTATGCCAAGTAGACTGTCCATAAACAATTTCTGACATTACATTACATTTTTTTTTTTTTTTTAAATTTTTTTTTTAGAAAGGAGGTGCAGAAGGAAATAATGCAAAAATCAGCATTCTTCTTTCTTTATAATCTGCGTAAAGTTTTCTTCTAAGTTCTTCTTAATCCGTACTCTCCCATTACCCTAGCTTCCATAGTGCGTTTAATCTTTAAATTTACCATATAGTATATGTAAGTACACTATTCCCCTTTGATATGTAGTAACTTTGTTGTATAGTAAACAGATTAGGGGCGGTTGCAAGTTCCACAGTTCATATATAGCCTACTGTCCGTCAATTTGGATGAGGTTTTTGTGATATAAGATGTTTTAGGAGAGCACTGTAGTACTCAGCACCGTTTCAGATTTGATATTACGGTCCTATAGGGCAACAATGTACATACTCTACATAAATTAGCCAATCATTCTAATTTCTCAAGATTTTTAAGATCATACAGCAGCAAGCGATTGCTTGTCTTTTCGTTTATGAAACGAAACATATACAACATTGAATTAGAGAGAATATCAAATATTGATGGACTCACTCCTTGACACTGTCATGTGCATGGGCACCACGAGTCAGAGAAAAGTTCGAGTATCAGCCAACCCGAGTCCCACAAATCCACAAAAGATTGGATTCAAGTTTGGACCCGGGCGCAACAGCCCTGTCCATTTCTATGGTTGAAATTTTCAGGTAGGCCTAGCTTGTGGTATAGTGAATCCCTACAAACGAAAACGGAGAGGGGAAGGTTCAGAGAATTTTTCACCTGCTTTTTCTATTACATTGGGATAATCTCATTTTGCCAGTAACACATTGTTATTTATATCTTAACTTATACCCCCACCCCCCCCCCCTTCCCAGATAGCAAATTACAAACGGTCATCTTGGGTCCTACAAACTGTAGTAGATCTGAAATGATATTCTGAAAATTTTCTCGCTGGTGAACATGGAATAAGCTCGTTGCTGTGTATGATATACGTGGATTGTATCCAAAACAAAGTGTTTTTTTTTTTCTTTCTCGTTATTGCTCTTGGCGCCAAAACCGATGGAGCTGATCGGCAAACTCATAGCTTTCCATGACGTCATGGCACGTACTATACGGGGAAACCCCGCCCACTCAATCATCCACCTGTACCTGTGTTGTTGCTATGCAAAGTCTGTTGGTTACGCGGCGTACGTACAGTATGTGGCGCTATCAGCTCCGTTTGTTTTCACATTCCATTCTGTTGCACTTACGTGACCTTCGAGCTGTATACGTAAGGGGAATAACCTATACACGCTATGACATGTCTGTACATGCCAAAAACTCGAAGGAAAATGAAAAACCCGTAGTTTTCTTGAAGAGACTTGTTTATTAACGAATTGTGCTTGTTGATAACAAGAATTCTCAGATTGTCTGTCGTTTGAGAAGGGATTATCGTGCATCACATAGGACCGGGTTGTATTTTATCGCCGTGCACCAGCCTGGAAAACTTGTCGAGACTTGAATTGGGGAAAGACCGATCGTTGTGCTAACGTTGTGCATGCAGGCGTTCGTTTCATGCAGTGTGTGTGCGGTATTCACAACAGTTTACGTGCTACAAATATTTACTCCGAATATGGAATTTATTTCAGCTATTTTTGTTCTTTCACAGTGGTACATACATCGGCTGTTTTGGAGATATTTATTGCGTTTTCTGTCACCTTAAAGGGGTGGTATTTATAAAGATGGATTTTCAAGTAGCCAGCTAGGCAATTCGTGTTGTTTCATGTGACTTGGATCAAAACTAGTAATACAGACGTCCCACGTACTGCTGTTAGTAAGTTAAGCCGGACAGAATATACTGCAGGTGGAACACTTTAACTTGTAAGTAGAAGAGCTCCCCAGAGGAATTTTCAAGAGAATACTGTCTAGACTAAAGTTGTGCCAATTTTTAACTGATGAATCGGTAAGTTGATAATAACCTTAGTTTAGCCTATGTATTTATGTGATATGATTCTCATTTGCAGTAGCCTACTTCGAAATTCAGTGGTAACTTTCGTTGAGCTGAGGTTTATGAGGTATAATATTTTTCATTTCATGTTACTGTTAGGCTAGACGACTACAGGTCACGTAGACCAAGGCCTATAACTGCTCAGAATTCTCCTTTTGATTTACCGACATATATAGGCCTATATGATAAACATATATCTGTTAATATAATTAAAATAAGGCCTATAGATAATGCGTTGTGTGACCGGCCGTTTGATTGGGGCCACATTTGGGAGCTGTACACATACTTCGACCTACTGTAGCCTATATGTGGGGAAGGGGGGGGGGGGTTAAGGATACCGCCCAAAACCATGGAGGCTACTAACATGCATTGCCTACTTTGTTGTAGACTTAACTCCTTAATTACAATACGAGATGGGTGGATATGTGCAGGGACTAAAGAACAGGTTTGAATCAGATTTATAGGATTTACTGAAGATAAATAGTTGTCTCATTTTCTGAGGACTTCTATAGGCCTATATAAATATATATATATGTATCTATACTGTGCAATATACATGCGAAGGAGGGAAATCAAGTAAACCAGGATCTGGGATGTGGGCAGCCCCAAAGATTCATGTGCCCTCATAGCTATGTCACTATGTGAGAATTAAAGTTAATAGTGAGCTAGCTTCAACCATCTGGAAGTTGTGTGAGACTACCATATATACCGTATTTGTTTCTCATACTGTATTTTACATCATGTCAGACTCAGAGCTTCGAGTGTATGTTCTGTAAATATACCATGCGTATATACCCAAGTCCATAATCGTTGGAGGTAAGAGAGGGGAAAGGATGGGTTTGATTTGTCTGCACTTTGCGATCGTGTTATATTCAAAGATTTTGATTTATATTCTGTAGTATGACTTTTAACTTTTAAAAAGTTTTGTAATTAGTATAAATTTCAAGTTTATTGTTATGTAGTGAACTTAAGTGAAGTCTGTATAACTGCCATGCATATGAAAGAAATAAGCATCTAGAGACCAGAGAGGTACTAAAAATGTGTGTTTGTCTCTTATATTTTGTCTTTTGTAGCCTATCTGTATATAACACGTGTTAGGGAAGATCTTGTAGCCTAGCTATTTATTGTTCATTTTTATACACAAATAAATCAAAGTTAGTAGGCCTACAACACAATCCATACCGATAATGTTGGTGGTTGATAAAATAGGCTCTATAATATACTACGTTTTGAGTGTAGTACGAAATTTCGCAAAACTATGTCCACATTGTTCCAAAAAAAACTGAACACAACTTAAAAACATATTTTGACAGTTTTGGCATTTGGAACTGTGGCTTGCACAAAAATAGAGGGGTGGGGAGGGGGAAGGGTCATAGCTTTCTAAATCTAGCCTCATTCATATAATGGAAGATTTAGACAACTCCTCCTAGGATGATACTTTACATTCAGAATTTCAGATGTCATTTCGATATTACGTTCTTCAAAAGTTTCTATCCTTTTAAATCTTGTTGATTTCTCTATAACATGCGATTTGCATTGGATCTTCGGATCGCTTTTTGCTGAATTGTCAGTAGGCCTACACTCAATATTCAAAGTTCCATGAAATTTCTGCTTTTGTAAGAATATTATATCTTCCTATTTAAATACATGATTTTGTAAGTAATATTGTAAACCAGAATTTGTTAATCTTCGGTAAAATCGACATAATGATGTCACATACTCAAGATTCACTCCACAGTGTTTAATTACCCCTTGTTAAGTTTACAGAATATGCCATCAACCCCCCCCCCCCCCCAAACAAAAATCGCGGTAGACTGTTTGGAACTGACTATAGTACCAAAGACGACAAAGAGATGTCCTTATCCAGTAGAGTACGTTCTTTCGTTTATTTCCTTAAAAGGGAACAGAACATGCAATAAATGGTGGAAGAATGGTTGTAAGAACCTTTATTAGGTTTTTGAGAAATCTTTGAAGTCAGAAATACATACATATTGATTGGCTTGTTATATTTTCTTCTATGAGAAGTATAATTGAACAGACAAAATGATATTTAAGCAGGTATACATACTTAGACTGAATTGGTAAAGTAAGTCGGACAGGCCCATAGAGACACGGTTGCTATTAATAGAACGCAATGAACTTCCACGTGTACAGTTGATATTGTTTACTTTTCCCAGAATCCCATGCAGGCCAATACAAAGGCAGGCTGACCAAATACCGTACGTAGCACCGGGGGCATCCCCGACATTCCAACGTACCTGGTCTGCCCGCGACTTTTTTTCGAAGTACAGCGAGGGAAGAATATGAATTATTCATCTGTATTTTGCACGATTAAGCTTATGAATAGTGGATGTTTTAAGCTTGCACAAGGCACAAGCTCGAGAACTGGTATGCCCCAGTGAATATGGAGCTGCTCTGGTTTAGGTATTGGCATACAGTAGTATATATACATAGATATCAATGTATGTTCTGGGAAAATCTCATCAAAATGTGCCATTGTTGAGTATACTATACATATATGCAGATCGACACAATGACACTGAACTATACGCATTACGATAGTACATGGCAGTAATTCTCTCACTACAAGTGAGGCTACGACTGCTACTGTAACATGTTGCACATATTTCCTTAAGTATGGTATCTCTAGTTACAGTCGTGACTTGAGTGAACCTAAGCAAGGAAATATGAATAACTCATAATTCTTCCCTCGCTGTACTACGAAAATAAAAAATCGCGCGCATCACGCGTGTAAGCTCTCGTCGCCGTAGCAACCACTGCAAAAGTATAGTGCTATTAGGCCCATTTCCACGACACGATTTTCCTCACGATTTGTCGTGCACGAAACTGAATCGTGAGCAACATTTGATCAACTTGTTATTTACACGATACGACAGGCGTATGCGATAAATATGTGCGTTTGATGCTGTTTCAGGGTATGAGGTACTGGTGCCAGAAACAAGGTATCTTACGGGATATCCGTATAATAACGTAATAAAATATTGAAATTCAACCAACTCACTAACAAAAAATACTAAAGCGAGAGAGAGGAACAAAGACATCTTCAAGTTTGTATGTCCTAATGAGCAACTGTAACTGATATTGCAAAGTAGCATTCAATCATGTTATCTTTTTAATCCAATCAACATCCAATATTTCACTATCTGCTACAGGTGATATGCTTCAGGATATCTGGTAGAGGGATAACTGCATGGTGTTCGCCAGCAAGCCAATAGGCATAGGGGTTCCTTACATGTTTTTGAGAACATTTATTCTTTTATTACTTTAAGAGACAATGTATTCACAAGGTTCACACTGCAAATTCTGGTGACCTCAAATTAGATTTGACCTCAGAAAAAACAGTTTTTTATATTTTATAAGGTGGATCCACATACCAAGTTTGAATTTATTTTAGACAACCATGTACTTTTGAAATGATTGTCTTCAAAGAGGTCACGTCACATACTCAGCCTCATGCATGAATACAAGGAATAACAAAAGGAGAAAAAGAAGTCAAAGTTTGTCAAAGCAATATAATTGAGATTATCATTCACAGTGACAAAGTTTTTTAGTCAGAGAGAGAGAGAAAGAGAGAGAAGTGGAGACAGGCAGATTTTTTAATACAGACTGTTTTGATTTGCTCACTGTTAAAATTAATGATGAAGCTTGAACATTAGTCAATATTACACTGTCCTGTCAATAGTTTGACTAAAATGAAGTCAACTCACTGCCGTGAAGATGTTGATAACGGTCAATAATGCTCTAAGTTTTGACGGTCGAAGTTTCAGAAAAAAATCCATAACTTAGCGTATGCGAACATGCAAAAACAACACACTGTGATATAAAGGATGTGTTTAACGATCATGTCACATTGAGATATTTTATTTGATCTGCTTTTACCATAATGCAAAATTACATTCAATCCGATTCACTATATGATTTTTCAAGGTATCCGTATCATGTTTAGGCCTTCGAATGACAACGAGGCTATCTTTTAAATTACTTTACATTGAAATTACGCACAATTCCCAAACACTGAGTACTCGCAAACCGATGACACAGAAAAACTTGAGAAACATTAGATAAATACAACCAACAAAAATCAACAACCATTTGTTTAGGATTAAAGCAAGTTAAGCCGGCTAGACTGTACTCATCAACATCGCATAATAGTATGCACTATGTGCTACACAATAAACATATATAGGACCAATGGCATCACTTCAGTGACCATCCACGCGAAATTCTTTCTTAAAGTTTATGAGAATAGTCAAGTATATAACTTTTTTATCCTTTTATCTTGGTCCCAAGTCTTCTTAATAATAATTACGAAAATTCCTACCTCACTTCAGCCCATCGTCTTTTATCGCACATTTCTTCACGTCTTTGAGTCGCTAAATTCAGCCATTTTATTGTCACTGGTCGCTAAAACCATCCGGTGAAAATCGTGACGAAAGTTGAACAGCGCTCAACTTTGCACGACAACTCAAAATCTTGTCGCGCGCGAAATATGTTGAGCAAGATTCCGTTCACACGCTGCGATCAAGTCGTGCGCGATTTTAAAAGAAATCCGTGAACGATCATTGTCGTGAACGATAATTCCTCACGACAAGAGGAGAAGCCATTCACATGTACCGACAAAAATCGTACACGACAAGTCAGCTAAAAGAAAAATTCACAGACGATTTTTTGTCATGTCGTGTAAATGCGCCTTTTCGTTACAGCACTATTTCTACGTAGGTTGTGCTTTACTTCCTTGGGTCGTCGCCCTCATGGTAGGTTGGTGCTTGACTTCCTTGGGTGACGCCCACATGGTAGGTTGGTGGTTTAATTCCTTGCGCGACGCCCACATGGTAGGTTGGTACTTCCTTGGGTGACGCCCACACATATCCTGACCACGGAATGTGCTCTCCCTGCTCTAACCGTTTAAGAGCTGTACCATGACAAGGTATACTTCCATGATTGGAAAACACCTCAGTCTTATTAAGCTATTTATATATTTTTTATGTGGTTGCTCGTAAATAGTCAGGTATTTATTGTTCAATTATTTTTCCCGGGAATTCCACATTATGATCTTTCCTTCATTTTGTAAATATTTGAAGTCAGTCATGAATCCTTCCTCCTTCCTGGTTCGATTTTGGAGAATCGTATCATTCTACATTATAATTTTTCTATGTATCTTTAAAGTCAAATGTATACACGGTAGCAACCCCAACCCCCCCCCCCCCCAACCTCCTCACTAAAAATCTTCCAACGCCTAAGGTGCCCTAAGCATAGCTTCAAAGTGGTGATAAATACTTTACACATTTAATCGGCAAACAGAGTCTTGAGCTTAAGCAGTATTTTAATATTTCACATCGATTTCTTTTTAGTGAAAGACCCCAACACTCCCCCTCCCCCTACATAGTAGTCGGCTTGAACGGTCCGAGGGCTGGCACACACGGACCGTTTAAAAATCATGGATCCGCCCCAGATAATAATTTTAATGAATGCGACTTTTTCGTTTTAAGCGGTTTACCGTAACAGTGCATTTGTGTAATCTTCCATGAGTCGTTTAATTTGTAATGGCACAGACAAACGGGTATTTTCACAGGCTGAAACTTTGTTCATTGTTATGACGTGTGCAAGTTGATTGCAACACTGTGATGAAATATACGGTATAGGCCGCTAAACCAATACATTCGTTTATTAATGACGCACATAAACGCACGGTAACTTCTAAACCAGTTACACTGTCCAAACCTACTAACTTATAATCAGGACGGTCTGGTCAATCAGCTCTGTTTTCTAAGACAGACTAGGATCTTGGGATTCTGAACGTATTAGAAGGGTAAAAACAGTCGGTGAGTGAATAATTATTGTCATGTAATAGAAGTATCTAGCTCAACCGTTACAGTCTCCAAAGTAAGGACGTATAAAGGCAGTTCTTTTTTTGTTTGATAAATATTTGATACTATTGATAACCTTTAAAAATTCGTATATACGGCTATAGGACCTCCGTTCGCCCAATCAACCACGTTTGTAATTATGTCAAAAAATGAGGGCGAAAGGCTTATAACGTTCAATATTTTTGACTTACTTTTTGTACGGCATGTAATCATAATAAAAAATAAAAAATAGACAATACAAAATATGACAAATAGTGACTGAGTGACGAAATTTCCAAATCGGCAAATGAAATCATTATAAAGACTCTGCAGAATGCTTCATTTATTTCCACTTATGTTTTGTGTTCGATATTTGTCAATAATGAAAACTTTCTAGTTACATATACCTGCTCCATCCACGCCCACCTCTGTTTCGTCCTTAAAGTGTCGTTGTTTTGTGGTACCTGTATTACAGTATTACAGAAACAGCCTATAGGTGTCGCATCACAATTAATCGTTCCATTGACTTACACACTAAACTCATCCATTTCTAGACCCGCCAAAGCATAGGTAGAAGTTTTCAACTGGTATATCCTACCATGGAGCTATATGATCCTACCCACTACATGATAGCTGAGATATTGGCCTATCATGGCACTTGCATATTTCCAAAATCATGACAGTTTAGATTTTGAGCTAGAAGAGGAGCAAGTTTAGCATACTGAGCCCCAACCCTTCCATCTGCTCGCTCGGAGTTTAGGTTTATATCACCTTCAATACTCCGTATTTGCACACCATATGTAATTTTAATTATACTGATTCACATTAAGGCAGCAAAAACAATGATGGCAGCTGATAATATGCTAAAACAAGCATTACATTAGGTACTTTTGGCTCTTTTGTCCGAGCGGATGTACACTATAGTCTAGTTGTAGTGTGGTGCCTATAATGATGCAAATTGTAAGACTGTGCAATAATTTGGTGTTGTTTCAAAGTTTTTGGTCCTACACATAAACAATACTAAGTGTTGTCCGATGGTACGTTTAGGGGCCCAAAACTGAAAATAAATAGTACAGGTTATGCATTGTTTATAATACAATGGAGACCAGTTGCTTATAAATCTATAAGGGGCGGTGTGAAGGATTATGAGAGGTTAAAGGTCAACGTTGACAACCTTTTACCGAAAAGTTCCGCATTTCCTTTAAATTTTACCTTCCACGAAGACAATCCTCCACCCACCCACCTTCTTTTTGCATTTTAAATTACCACGGCTATATGTGTCATGTATAAATTCGCACTGTTTATGCACTATCATGTGTCAATGTACTATGTTTCTGGATCAGTGCGGAGGGCAGCTGCGTGTTGTGGTCGGACCTGATATCATTGGTAACAGTATCGTGTGAGGGGGGGGGGGGCGTGCTTCCATGCATGAGCCATCGTTATAAAGCTATGCGAGGAAGGCGAGGCTTCGTATAGGTACATACACGAGCCCACTCATAACACTTTTAGCAGACGATAAGTAAGTCCATCATATCGAGATGTGGGACCATTGTTCAGGTGGTGTTATGATGGACCACGACGGTGACTGTAATGTATAATGATCCCTGCCAGGGTCCACCATTCTACCACCTGGGACAAAGATCATCCGTTGCAGGACCAACCAGTGCAACCAGTCAGTACATATACAGCCGGTATATACAGTGACATAACTTACATTGCAAGGTATGATGCATGACGCTGGTGCACAAGTGATAATCGTCTTGGAATCATTTTTCTCGTGAGTTTTTTTTAGCTGTTCACACATCTTGACTTATTTGTCTTTAGTCGTTGCCCCTTACTTCTTCCTTTCGCTCACTAT